>NW_028243166.1:0-87714 GCF_964263255.1 Lissotriton vulgaris
CTGATGATCCACCTACAAATGTGAACTGACGTTCAAAAATAAAACATTTGAAAACGGACCATTTTCCACATTTCTGAAGCATGACGTAATGGGGGGGTGTTATCTCTTTGTCGAAAATCAGCCGTTTTTGCTCGAACATTAAATGCCTCCAAATGGTATTTATTTCACTTCCCGGAGCCCCTGGAAGCATGAAAATCACTTTTTAACATGCTAATTTTAGCTCTAACACTGATGATCCACCTACAAATGTGAACTGACGTTCAAAAATAAAACATTTGAAAACGGACCATTTTCCACATTTCTGAAGCATGACGTAATGGGGGGATGTTATCTCTTTTGTTGAAAATCAGCCTTTTTGCTCGAACATTAAATGCCTCCAAATGTATTTAATTAACTTCCCGGGGTGAAGAAACCCTTTTTGAGAACCCAGAGTGAGTAAATTGGCCATTTCATGCACTTCTAACCATTCCATAAATCTTGTGTTTTGGGCCCCTGGAAGCATGAAAATCACTTTAAACATGCTAATTTAGCTCTAACACTGATGATCCACCTACAAATGTGAACTGACGTTCAAAAATAAAACATTTGAAAACGGACCATTTTCCACATTCTGAAGCATGACGTAATGGGGGGTGTTTTCTCTTTTGTCGAAAATCAGCCGTTTTTTGCTCGAACATTAAATGCCTCCAAATGGTATTTAATTAACTTCCCGAGCCCTGGAAGCATGAAAATCACTTTAAACATGCTAATTTTAGCTCTAACACTGATGATCCACCTACAAATGTGAACTGACGTTCAAAAATAAAACATTTGAAAACGGACCATTTTCCACATTTCTGAAGCATGACGTAATGGGGGGGTGTTATCTCTTTTGTCGAAAATCAGCCGTTTTTGCTCGAACATTAAATGCCTCCAAATGGTATTTAATTAACTTCCCGGGGTGAAGAACCCTTTTTGAGAACTCAGAGTGAGTAAATTGGCCATTTTCATGCGCTTTAACCATTCCATAAATCTTGTGTTTGGGCCCCTGGAAGCATGAAAATCACTTTAAACATGCTAATTTTAGCTCTAACACTGATGATCCACCTACAAATGTGAACTGACGTTCAAAAATAAAACATTTGAAAACGGACCATTTTCCACATTTCTGAAGCATGACGTAATGGGGGGTGTTATCTCTTTTGTCGAAATCAGCCGTTTTTGCTCGAACATTAAATGCCTCCAAATGGTATTTTAATTAACTTCCCGAGCCCCTGGAAGCATGAAAATCACTTTAAACGTGCTAATTTTAGCTCTAACACTGATGATCCACCTACAAATGTGAACTGACGTTCAAAAATAAAACATTTGAAAACTGACCATTTTCCACATTTCTGAAGCATGACGTAATGGGGGGGTGTTATCTCTTTTGTCGAAAATCAGCCGTTTTTGCTCGAACATTAAATGCCTCCAAATGGTATTTAAGTAACTTCCCGGGTGAAGAAACCCTTTTTGAGAACTCAGAGTGAGTAAATTGGCCTTTTCATGCACTTTTAACCATTCCATAAATCTTGTGTTTTGGGCCCTGGAAGCATGAAAATCACTTTAAACATGCTATTTTAGCTCTAACACTGATGATCCACCTACAAATGTGAACTGACGTTCAAAAATAAAACATTTGAAAACGGACCATTTTCCACATTTCTGAAGCAGACGTAATGGGGGGGTGTTATCTCTTTTGTCGAAATCAGCCGTTTTTGCTCGAACATTAAATGCCTCCAAATGGTATTTATTTCACTTCCCGAGCCCCTGGAAGCATGAAAATCACTTTAAACATGCTAATTTTAGCTCTAACACTGATGATCCACCTACAAATGTGAACTGACGTCAAAAATAAAACATTTGAAAACGGACCATTTTCCACATTTCTGAAGCATGACGTAATGGGGGGGTGTTATCTCTTTTGTTGAAATCACGCCGTTTTTGCTCGAACATTAAATGCCTCCAAATGGTATTTAATTAACTTCCCGGGGTGAAGAAACCCTTTTTGAGAACTCAGAGTGAGTAAATTGGCCATTTTCATGCACTTTTAACCATTCCATAAATCTTGTGTTTTGGGCCCCTGGAAGCATGAAAATCACTTTAAACATGCTAATTTTAGCTCTAACACTGATGATCCACCTACAAATGTGAACTGACGTTCAAAAATAAAACATTTGAAAACGGACCATTTTCCACATATCTGAAGCATGACTTAATGGGGGGTGTTTTCTCTTTTGTCGAAAATCAGCCGTTTTTGCTCGAACATTAAATGCCTCCAAATGGTATTTAATTAACTTCCCGAGCCCCTGGAAGCATGAAAATCCTTTAAACATGCTAATTTTAGCTCTAACACTGATGATCCACCTACAAATGTGAACTGACGTTCAAAAATAAAACATTTGAAAACGGACCATTTTCCACATTTCTGAAGCATGACGTAATGGGGGGTGGTTATCTCTTTTGTCGAAAATCAGCCGTTTTTGCTCGAACATTATATGCCTCCAAATGGTATTTAATTAACTTCCGGGGTGAAGAAACCCTTTTTGAGAACTCAGAGTGAGTAAATTGGCCATTTTCATGCGCTTTTAACCATTCCATAAATCTTGTGTTTTGGGCCCCTGGAAGCATGAAAATCACTTTAAACATGCTAATTTTAGCTCTAACACTGATGATCCACCTACAAATGTGAACTGACGTTCAAAAATAAAACATTTGAAAACGGACCATTTTCCACATTTCTGAAGCATGACGTAATGGGGGTGTTATCTCTTTTGTCGAAAATCAGCCGTTTTTGCTCGAACATTAAATGCCTCCAAATGGTATTTAATTAACTTCCCGAGCCCCTGGAAGCATGAAAATCACTTTAAACATGCTAATTTTAGCTCTAACACTGATGATCCAGCCTACAAATGTGAACTGACGTTCAAAAATAAAACATTTGAAAACTGACCATTTTCCACATTTCTGAAGCATGACGTAATGGGGGGGTGTTATCTCTTTGTCGAAAATCAGCCGTTTTGCTCGAACATTAAATGCCTCCAAATGGTATTTAATAACTTCCCGGGTGAAGAAGAACCTTTTTGAGAACTCAGAGTGAGTAAATTGGCCATTTTCATGCACTTTTAACCATTCCATAAATCTTGTGTTTTGGGCCCCTGGAAGCATGAAAATCACTTTAACATGCTAATTTTAGCTCTAACACTGATGATCCACCTACAAATGTGAACAATAAAACATTTGAAAACGGACCATTTTCCACATTTCTGAAGCATGACGTAATGGGGGGGTGTTATCTCTTTTGTCGAAAATCAGCCGTTTTTGCTCGAACATTAAATGCCTCCAAATGGTATTTAATTAACTTCCCGAGCCCCTGGAAGCATGAAAATCACTTTAAACATGCTAATTTTAGCTCTAACACTGATGATCCACCTACAAATGTGAACTGACGTTCAAAAATAAAACATTTGAAAACGGACCATTTTCCACATTTCTGAAGCATGACGTAATGGGGGGGTGTTATCTCTTTTGTCGAAAATCAGCCGTTTTTGCTCGAACATTAAATGCCTCCAAATGGTATTTAATTAACTTCCCGAGCCCCTGGAAGCATGAAAATCACTTTAAACATGCTAATTTTAGCTCTAACACTGATGATCCACCTACAAATGTGAACTGACGTTCAAAAATAAAACATTTGAAAACGGACCATTTTCCACATTTCTGAAGCATGACGTAATGGGGGGGTGTTATCTCTTTTGTCGAAAATCAGCCGTTTTTGCTCGAACATTAAATGCCTCCAAATGGTATTTAATTAACTTCCCGGGTGAAGAAACCCTTTTTGAGAACTCAGAGTGAGTAAATTGGCCATTTTCATGCACTTTTAACCATTCCATAAATCTTGTGTTTTTGGCCCCTGGAAGCATGAAAATCACTTTAAACATGCTAATTTTAGCTCTAACACTGATGATCCACCTACAAATGTGAACTGACGTTCAAAAATAAAACATTTGAAAACGGACCATTTTCCACATTTCTGAAGCATGACGTAATGGGGGGTGTTATCTCTTTTGTCGAAAATCAGCCGTTTTTGCTCGAACATTAAATGCCTCCAAATGGTATTTAATTAACTTCCCGGGGTGAAGAAACCCTTTTTGAGAACTCAGAGTGAGTAAATTGGCCATTTTCATGCACTTTTAACCATTCCATAAATCTTGTGTTTTGGGCCCCTGGAAGCATGAAAATCACTTTAAACATGCTAATTTTAGCTCTAACACTGATGATCCACCTACAAATGTGAACTGACGTTCAAAAATAAAACATTTGAAAACGGACCATTTTCCACATTTCTGAAGCATGACGTAATGGGGGGGTGTTATCTCTTTTGTCGAAAATCAGCCGTTTTTGCTCGAACATTAAATGCCTCCAAATGGTATTTAATTAACTTCCCGAGCCCCTGGAAGCATGAAAATCACTTTAAACATGCTAATTTTAGCTCTAACACTGATGATCCACCTACAAATGTGAACTGACGTTTAAAAATAAAACATTTAAAAACGGACCATTTTCCACATTTCTGAAGCATGACGTAATGGGGGGGTGTTATCTCTTTTGTCGAAAATCAGCCGTTTTTGCTCGAACATTAAATGCCTCCAAATGGTATTTATTTCACTTCCCGAGCCCCTGGAAGCATGAAAATCACTTTAAACATGCTAATTTTAGCTCTAACACTGATGATCCACCTACAAATGTGAACTGACGTTCAAAAATAAAACATTTGAAAACGGACCATTTTCCACATTTCTGAAGCATGACGTAATGGGGGGGTGTTTTCTCTTTTGTCGAAAATCAGCCGTTTTTGCTCGAACATTAAATGCCTCCAAATGGTATTTAATTAACTTCCCGAGCCCCTGGAAGCATGAAAATCACTTTAAACATGCTAATTTTAGCTCTAACACTGATGATCCACCTACAAATGTGAACTGACGTTCAAAAATAAAACATTTGAAAACGGACCATTTTCCACATTTCTGAAGCATGACGTAATGGGGGGGTGTTATCTCTTTTGTCGAAAATCAGCCGTTTTTGCTCGAACATTAAATGCCTCCAAATGGTATTTAATTAACTTCCCGGGGTGAAGAAACCCTTTTTGAGAACTCAGAGTGAGTAAATTGGCCATTTTCATGCGCTTTTAACCATTCCATAAATCTTGTGTTTTGGGCCCCTGGAAGCATGAAAATCACTTTAAACATGCTAATTTTAGCTCTAACACTGATGATCCACCTACAAATGTGAACTGACGTTCAAAAATAAAACATTTGAAAACGGACCATTTTCCACATTTCTGAAGCATGACGTAATGGGGGGGTGTTATCTCTTTTGTCGAAAATCAGCCGTTTTTGCTCGAACATTAAATGCCTCCAAATGGTATTTAATTAACTTCCCGAGCCCCTGGAAGCATGAAAATCACTTTAAACATGCTAATTTTAGCTCTAACACTGATGATCCACCTACAAATGTGAACTGACGTTCAAAAATAAAACATTTGAAAACTGACCATTTTCCACATTTCTGAAGCATGACGTAATGGGGGGGTGTTATCTCTTTTGTCGAAAATCAGCCGTTTTTGCTCGAACATTAAATGCCTCCAAATGGTATTTAAGTAACTTCCCGGGGTGAAGAAACCCTTTTTGAGAACTCAGAGTGAGTAAATTGGCCATTTTCATGCACTTTTAACCATTCCATAAATCTTGTGTTTTGGGCCCCTGGAAGCATGAAAATCACTTTAAACATGCTAATTTTAGCTCTAACACTGATGATCCACCTACAAATGTGAACTGACGTTCAAAAATAAAACATTTGAAAACGGACCATTTTCCACATTTCTGAAGCATGACGTAATGGGGGGGTGTTATCTCTTTTGTCGAAAATCAGCCGTTTTTGCTCGAACATTAAATGCCTCCAAATGGTATTTATTTCACTTCCCGAGCCCCTGGAAGCATGAAAATCACTTTAAACATGCTAATTTTAGCTCTAACACTGATGATCCACCTACAAATGTGAACTGACGTTCAAAAATAAAACATTTGAAAACGGACCATTTTCCACATTTCTGAAGCATGACGTAATGGGGGGGTGTTATCTCTTTTGTTGAAAATCAGCCGTTTTTGCTCGAACATTAAATGCCTCCAAATGGTATTTAATTAACTTCCCGGGGTGAAGAAACCCTTTTTGAGAACTCAGAGTGAGTAAATTGGCCATTTTCATGCACTTTTAACCATTCCATAAATCTTGTGTTTTGGGCCCCTGGAAGCATGAAAATCACTTTAAACATGCTAATTTTAGCTCTAACACTGATGATCCACCTACAAATGTGAACTGACGTTCAAAATAAAACATTTGAAAACGGACCATTTTCCACATTTCTGAAGCATGACTTAATGGGGGGGTGTTTTCTCTTTTGTCGAAAATCAGCCGTTTTTGCTCGAACATTAAATGCCTCCAAATGGTATTTAATTAACTTCCCGAGCCCCTGGAAGCATGAAAATCACTTTAAACATGCTAATTTTAGCTCTAACACTGATGATCCACCTACAAATGTGAACTGACGTTCAAAAATAAAACATTTGAAAACGGACCATTTTCCACATTTCTGAAGCATGACGTAATGGGGGGGTGTTATCTCTTTTGTCGAAAATCAGCCGTTTTTGCTCGAACATTATATGCCTCCAAATGGTATTTAATTAACTTCCCGGGTGAAGAAACCCTTTTTGAGAACTCAGAGTGAGTAAATTGGCCATTTTCATGCGCTTTTAACCATTCCATAAATCTTGTGTTTTGGGCCCCTGGAAGCATGAAAATCACTTTAAACATGCTAATTTTAGCTCTAACACTGATGATCCACCTACAAATGTGAACTGACGTTCAAAAATAAAACATTTGAAAACGGACCATTTTCCACATTTCTGAAGCATGACGTAATGGGGGGTGTTATCTCTTTTGTCGAAAATCAGCCGTTTTTGCTCGAACATTAAATGCCTCCAAATGGTATTTAATTAACTTCCCGAGCCCCTGGAAGCATGAAAATCACTTTAAACATGCTAATTTTAGCTCTAACACTGATGATCCAGCCTACAAATGTGAACTGACGTTCAAAAATAAAACATTTGAAAACTGACCATTTTCCACATTTCTGAAGCATGACGTAATGGGGGGGTGTTATCTCTTTTGTCGAAAATCAGCCGTTTTTGCTCGAACATTAAATGCCTCCAAATGGTATTTAATTAACTTCCCGGGGTGAAGAAACCCTTTTTGAGAACTCAGAGTGAGTAAATTGGCCATTTTCATGCACTTTTAACCATTCCATAAATCTTGTGTTTTGGGCCCCTGGAAGCATGAAAATCACTTTAAACATGCTAATTTTAGCTCTAACACTGATGATCCACCTACAAATGTGAACTGACGTTCAAAAATAAAACATTTGAAAACGGACCATTTTCCACATTTCTGAAGCATGACGTAATGGGGGGGTGTTATCTCTTTTGTCGAAAATCAGCCGTTTTTGCTCGAACATTAAATGCCTCCAAATGGTATTTAATTAACTTCCCGAGCCCCTGGAAGCATGAAAATCACTTTAAACATGCTAATTTTAGCTCTAACACTGATGATCCACCTACAAATGTGAACTGACGTTCAAAAATAAAACATTTGAAAACGGACCATTTTCCACATTTCTGAAGCATGACGTAATGGGGGGGTGTTATCTCTTTTGTCGAAAATCAGCCGTTTTTGCTCGAACATTAAATGCCTCCAAATGGTATTTAATTAACTTCCCGAGCCCCTGGAAGCATGAAAATCACTTTAAACATGCTAATTTTAGCTCTAACACTGATGATCCACCTACAAATGTGAACTGACGTTCAAAAATAAAACATTTGAAAACGGACCATTTTCCACATTTCTGAAGCATGACGTAATGGGGGGGTGTTATCTCTTTTGTCGAAAATCAGCCGTTTTTGCTCGAACATTAAATGCCTCCAAATGGTATTTAATTAACTTCCCGGGGTGAAGAAACCCTTTTTGAGAACTCAGAGTGAGTAAATTGGCCATTTTCATGCACTTTTAACCATTCCATAAATCTTGTGTTTTTGGCCCCTGGAAGCATGAAAATCACTTTAAACATGCTAATTTTAGCTCTAACACTGATGATCCACCTACAAATGTGAACTGACGTTCAAAAATAAAACATTTGAAAACGGACCATTTTCCACATTTCTGAAGCATGACGTAATGGGGGGGTGTTATCTCTTTTGTCGAAAATCAGCCGTTTTTGCTCGAACATTAAATGCCTCCAAATGGTATTTAATTAACTTCCCGGGGTGAAGAAACCCTTTTTGAGAACTCAGAGTGAGTAAATTGGCCATTTTCATGCACTTTTAACCATTCCATAAATCTTGTGTTTTGGGCCCCTGGAAGCATGAAAATCACTTTAAACATGCTAATTTTAGCTCTAACACTGATGATCCACCTACAAATGTGAACTGACGTTCAAAAATAAAACATTTGAAAACGGACCATTTTCCACATTTCTGAAGCATGACGTAATGGGGGGGTGTTATCTCTTTTGTCGAAAATCAGCCGTTTTTGCTCGAACATTAAATGCCTCCAAATGGTATTTAATTAACTTCCCGAGCCCCTGGAAGCATGAAAATCACTTTAAACATGCTAATTTTAGCTCTAACACTGATGATCCACCTACAAATGTGAACTGACGTTTAAAAATAAAACATTTAAAAACGGACCATTTTCCACATTTCTGAAGCATGACGTAATGGGGGGGTGTTATCTCTTTTGTCGAAAATCAGCCGTTTTTGCTCGAACATTAAATGCCTCCAAATGGTATTTATTTCACTTCCCGAGCCCCTGGAAGCATGAAAATCACTTTAAACATGCTAATTTTAGCTCTAACACTGATGATCCACCTACAAATGTGAACTGACGTTCAAAAATAAAACATTTGAAAACGGACGATTTTCCACATTTCTGAAGCATGACGTAATGGGGGGGGGTGTTATCTCTTTTGTCGAAAATCAGCCGTTTTTGCTCGAACAATAAATGCCTCCAAATGGTATTTATTTCACTTCCCGAGCCCCTGGAAGCATGAAAATCACTTTAAACATGCTAATTTTAGCTCTAACACTGATGATCCACCTACAAATGTGAACTGACGTTCAAAAATAAAACATTTGAAAACGGACCATTTTCCACATTTCTGAAGCATGACGTAATGGGGGGGTGTTATCTCTTTTGTCGAAAATCAGCCGTTTTTGCTCTAACATTAAATGCCTCCAAATGGTATTTAATTAACTTCCCGGGGTGAAGAAACCCTTTTTGAGAACTCAGAGTGAGTAAATTGGCCATTTTCATGCACTTTTAACCATTCCATAAATCTTGTGTTTTGGGCCCCTGGAAGCATGAAAATCACTTTAAACATGCTAATTTTAGCTCTAACACTGATGATCCACCTACAAATGTGAACTGACGTTTAAAAATAAAACATTTGAAAACGGACCATTTTCCACATTTCTGAAGCATGACGTAATGGGGGGGTGTTATCTCTTTTGTCGAAAATCAGCCGTTTTTGCTCGAACATTAAATGCCTCCAAATGGTATTTAATTAACTTCCCGAGCCCCTGGAAGCATGAAAATCACTTTAAACATGCGAATTTTAGCTCTAACACTGATGATCCACCTACAAATGTGAACTGACGTTCAAAAATAAAACATTTGAAAACGGACCATTTTCCACATTTCTGAAGCATGACGTAATGGGGGGGTGTTATCTCTTTTGTCGAAAATCAGCCGTTTTTGCTCGAACATTAAATGCCTCCAAATGGTATTTAATTAACTTCCCGGGGTGAAGAAACCCTTTTTGAGAACTCAGAGAGAGTAAATTGGCCATTTTCATGCACTTTTAACCATTCCATAAATCTTGTGTTTTGGGCCCCTGGAAGCATGAAAATCACTTTAAACATGCTAATTTTAGCTCTAACACTGATGATCCACCTACAAATGTGAACTGACGTTCAAAAATAAAGCATTTGAAAACGGACCATTTTCCACATTTCTGAAGCATGACGTAATGGGGGGGTGTTATCTCTTTTGTCGAAAATCAGCCGTTTTTGCTCGAACATTAAATGCCTCCAAATGGTATTTATTTCACTTCCCGAGCCCCTGGAAGCATGAAAATCACTTTTTAACATGCTAATTTTAGCTCTAACACTGATGATCCACCTACAAATGTGAACTGACGTTCAAAAATAAAACATTTGAAAACGGACCATTTTCCACATTTCTGAAGCATGACGTAATGGGGGGATGTTATCTCTTTTGTTGAAAATCAGCCGTTTTTGCTCGAACATTAAATGCCTCCAAATGGTATTTAATTAACTTCCCGGGGTGAAGAAACCCTTTTTGAGAACTCAGAGTGAGTAAATTGGCCATTTTCATGCACTTTTAACCATTCCATAAATCTTGTGTTTTGGGCCCCTGGAAGCATGAAAATCACTTTAAACATGCTAATTTTAGCTCTAACACTGATGATCCACCTACAAATGTGAACTGACGTTCAAAAATAAAACATTTGAAAACGGACCATTTTCCACATTTCTGAAGCATGACGTAATGGGGGGGTGTTTTCTCTTTTGTCGAAAATCAGCCGTTTTTGCTCGAACATTAAATGCCTCCAAATGGTATTTAATTAACTTCCCGAGCCCCTGGAAGCATGAAAATCACTTTAAACATGCTAATTTTAGCTCTAACACTGATGATCCACCTACAAATGTGAACTGACGTTCAAAAATAAAACATTTGAAAACGGACCATTTTCCACATTTCTGAAGCATGACGTAATGGGGGGGTGTTATCTCTTTTGTCGAAAATCAGCCGTTTTTGCTCGAACATTAAATGCCTCCAAATGGTATTTAATTAACTTCCCGGGGTGAAGAAACCCTTTTTGAGAACTCAGAGTGAGTAAATTGGCCATTTTCATGCGCTTTTAACCATTCCATAAATCTTGTGTTTTGGGCCCCTGGAAGCATGAAAATCACTTTAAACATGCTAATTTTAGCTCTAACACTGATGATCCACCTACAAATGTGAACTGACGTTCAAAAATAAAACATTTGAAAACGGACCATTTTCCACATTTCTGAAGCATGACGTAATGGGGGGGTGTTATCTCTTTTGTCGAAAATCAGCCGTTTTTGCTCGAACATTAAATGCCTCCAAATGGTATTTAATTAACTTCCCGAGCCCCTGGAAGCATGAAAATCACTTTAAACATGCTAATTTTAGCTCTAACACTGATGATCCACCTACAAATGTGAACTGACGTTCAAAAATAAAACATTTGAAAACTGACCATTTTCCACATTTCTGAAGCATGACGTAATGGGGGGGTGTTATCTCTTTTGTCGAAAATCAGCCGTTTTTGCTCGAACATTAAATGCCTCCAAATGGTATTTAAGTAACTTCCCGGGGTGAAGAAACCCTTTTTGAGAACTCAGAGTGAGTAAATTGGCCATTTTCATGCACTTTTAACCATTCCATAAATCTTGTGTTTTGGGCCCCTGGAAGCATGAAAATCACTTTAAACATGCTAATTTTAGCTCTAACACTGATGATCCACCTACAAATGTGAACTGACGTTCAAAAATAAAACATTTGAAAACGGACCATTTTCCACATTTCTGAAGCATGACGTAATGGGGGGGTGTTATCTCTTTTGTCGAAAATCAGCCGTTTTTGCTCGAACATTAAATGCCTCCAAATGGTATTTATTTCACTTCCCGAGCCCCTGGAAGCATGAAAATCACTTTAAACATGCTAATTTTAGCTCTAACACTGATGATCCACCTACAAATGTGAACTGACGTTCAAAAATAAAACATTTGAAAACGGACCATTTTCCACATTTCTGAAGCATGACGTAATGGGGGGGTGTTATCTCTTTTGTTGAAAATCAGCCGTTTTTGCTCGAACATTAAATGCCTCCAAATGGTATTTAATTAACTTCCCGGGGTGAAGAAACCCTTTTTGAGAACTCAGAGTGAGTAAATTGGCCATTTTCATGCACTTTTAACCATTCCATAAATCTTGTGTTTTGGGCCCCTGGAAGCATGAAAATCACTTTAAACATGCTAATTTTAGCTCTAACACTGATGATCCACCTACAAATGTGAACTGACGTTCAAAAATAAAACATTTGAAAACGGACCATTTTCCACATTTCTGAAGCATGACTTAATGGGGGGGTGTTTTCTCTTTTGTCGAAAATCAGCCGTTTTTGCTCGAACATTAAATGCCTCCAAATGGTATTTAATTAACTTCCCGAGCCCCTGGAAGCATGAAAATCACTTTAAACATGCTAATTTTAGCTCTAACACTGATGATCCACCTACAAATGTGAACTGACGTTCAAAAATAAAACATTTGAAAACGGACCATTTTCCACATTTCTGAAGCATGACGTAATGGGGGGGTGTTATCTCTTTTGTCGAAAATCAGCCGTTTTTGCTCGAACATTATATGCCTCCAAATGGTATTTAATTAACTTCCCGGGGTGAAGAAACCCTTTTTGAGAACTCAGAGTGAGTAAATTGGCCATTTTCATGCGCTTTTAACCATTCCATAAATCTTGTGTTTTGGGCCCCTGGAAGCATGAAAATCACTTTAAACATGCTAATTTTAGCTCTAACACTGATGATCCACCTACAAATGTGAACTGACGTTCAAAAATAAAACATTTGAAAACGGACCATTTTCCACATTTCTGAAGCATGACGTAATGGGGGGTGTTATCTCTTTTGTCGAAAATCAGCCGTTTTTGCTCGAACATTAAATGCCTCCAAATGGTATTTAATTAACTTCCCGAGCCCCTGGAAGCATGAAAATCACTTTAAACATGCTAATTTTAGCTCTAACACTGATGATCCAGCCTACAAATGTGAACTGACGTTCAAAAATAAAACATTTGAAAACTGACCATTTTCCACATTTCTGAAGCATGACGTAATGGGGGGGTGTTATCTCTTTTGTCGAAAATCAGCCGTTTTTGCTCGAACATTAAATGCCTCCAAATGGTATTTAATTAACTTCCCGGGGTGAAGAAACCCTTTTTGAGAACTCAGAGTGAGTAAATTGGCCATTTTCATGCACTTTTAACCATTCCATAAATCTTGTGTTTTGGGCCCCTGGAAGCATGAAAATCACTTTAAACATGCTAATTTTAGCTCTAACACTGATGATCCACCTACAAATGTGAACTGACGTTCAAAAATAAAACATTTGAAAACGGACCATTTTCCACATTTCTGAAGCATGACGTAATGGGGGGGTGTTATCTCTTTTGTCGAAAATCAGCCGTTTTTGCTCGAACATTAAATGCCTCCAAATGGTATTTAATTAACTTCCCGAGCCCCTGGAAGCATGAAAATCACTTTAAACATGCTAATTTTAGCTCTAACACTGATGATCCACCTACAAATGTGAACTGACGTTCAAAAATAAAACATTTGAAAACGGACCATTTTCCACATTTCTGAAGCATGACGTAATCGGGGGGTGTTATCTCTTTTGTCGAAAATCAGCCGTTTTTGCTCGAACATTAAATGCCTCCAAATGGTATTTATTTCACTTCCCGGGGTGAAGAAACCCTTTTTGAGAACTCAGAGTGAGTAAATTGGCCATTTTCATGCACTTTTAACCATTCCATTAATCTTGTGTTTTGGGCCCCTGGAAGCATGAAAATCACTTTAAACATGCTAATTTTAGCTCTAACACTGATGATCCACCTACAAATGTGAACTGACGTTCAAAAATAAAACATTTGAAAACGGACCATTTTCCACATTTCTGAAGCATGACGTAATGGGGGGGTGTTATCTCTTTTGTCGAAAATCAGCCGTTTTTGCTCGAACATTAAATGCCTCCAAATGGTATTTATTTCACTTCCCGAGCCCCTGGAAGCATGAAAATCACTTTAAACATGCTAATTTTAGCTCTAACACTGATGATCCACCTACAAATGTGAACTGACGTTCAAAAATAAAACATTTGAAAACGGACCATTTTCCACATTTCTGAAGCATGACGTAATGGGGGGGTGTTATCTCTTTTGTTGAAAATCAGCCGTTTTTGCTCGAACATTAAATGCCTCCAAATGGTATTTAATTAACTTCCCGGGGTGAAGAAACCCTTTTTGAGAACTCAGAGTGAGTAAATTGGCCATTTTCATGCACTTTTAACCATTCCATAAATCTTGTGTTTTGGGCCCCTGGAAGCATGAAAATCACTTTAAACATGCTAATTTTAGCTCTAACACTGATGATCCACCTACAAATGTGAACTGACGTTCAAAAATAAAACATTTGAAAACGGACCATTTTCCACATTTCTGAAGCATGACGTAATGGGGGGGTGTTTTCTCTTTTGTCGAAAATCTGCCGTTTTTGCTCGAACATTAAATGCCTCCAAATGGTATTTAATTAACTTCCCGAGCCCCTGGAAGCATGAAAATCACTTTAAACATGCTAATTTTAGCTCTAACACTGATGATCCACCTACAAATGTGAACTGACGTTCAAAAATAAAACATTTGAAAACGGACCATTTTCCACATTTCTGAAGCATGACGTAATGGGGGGGTGTTATCTCTTTTGTCGAAAATCAGCCGTTTTTGCTCGAACATTAAATGCCTCCAAATGGTATTTAATTAACTTCCCGAGCCCCTGGAAGCATGAAAATCACTTTAAACATGCTAATTTTAGCTCTAACACTGATGATCCACCTACAAATGTGAACTGACGTTCAAAAATAAAACATTTGAAAACGGACCATTTTCCACATTTCTGAAGCATGACGTAATGGGGGGGTGTTATCTCTTTTGTCGAAAATCAGCCGTTTTTGCTCGAACATTAAATGCCTCCAAATGGTATTTAATTAACTTCCCGAGCCCCTGGAAGCATGAAAATCACTTTAAACATGCTAATTTTAGCTCTAACACTGATGATCCACCTACAAATGTGAACTGACGTTCAAAAATAAAACATTTGAAAACGGACCATTTTCCACATTTCTGAAGCATGACGTAATGGGGGGGTGTTATCTCTTTTGTCGAAAATCAGCCGTTTTTGCTCGAACATTAAATGCCTCCAAATGGTATTTAATTAACTTCCCGAGCCTCTGGAAGCATGAAAATCACTTTAAACATGCTAATTTTAGCTCTAACACTGATGATCCACCTACAAATGTGAACTGACGTTCAAAAATAAAACATTTGAAAACGGACCATTTTCCACATTTCTGAAGCATGACGTAATGGGGGGTGTTATCTCTTTTGTCGAAAATCAGCCGTTTTTGCTCGAACATTTAATGCCTCCAAATGGTATTTAATTAACTTCTCGAGCCCCTGGAAGCATGAAAATCCCTTTAAACATGCTAATTTTAGCTCTAACACTGATGATCCACCTACAAATGTGAACTGACATTCAAAAATAAAACATTTGAAAACGGACCATTTTCCACATTTCTGAAGCATGACGTAATGGGGGGGTGTTATCTCTTTTGTCGAAAATCAGCCGTTTTTGCTCGAACATTAAATGCCTCCAAATGGTATTTAATTAACTTCCCGGGGTGAAGAAACCCTTTTTGAGAACTCAGAGTGAGTAAATTGGCCATTTTCATGCACTTTTAACCATTCCATAAATCTTGTGTTTTGGGCCCCTGGAAGCATGAAAATCACTTTAAACATGCTAATTTTAGCTCTAACACTGATGATCCACCTACAAATGTGAACTGACATTCAAAAATAAAACATTTGAAAACTGACCATTTTCCACATTTCTGAAGCATGACGTAATGGGGGGGTGTTATCTCTTTTGTCGAAAATCAGCCGTTTTTGCTCGAACATTAAATGCCTCCAAATGGTATTTAATTAACTTCCCGAGCCCCTGGAAGCATGAAAATCACTTTAAACATGCTAATTTTAGCTCTAACACTGATGATCCACCTACAAATGTGAACTGACGTTCAAAAATAAAACATTTGAAAACGGACCATTTTCCACATTTCTGAAGCATGACGTAATGGGGGGGTGTTATCTCTTTTGTCGAAAATCAGCCGTTTTTGCTCGAACATTAAATGCCTCCAAATGGTATTTAATTAACTTCCCGGGGTGAAGAAACCCTTTTTGAGAACTCAGAGTGAGTAAATTGGCCATTTTCATGCACTTTTAACCATTCCATAAATCTTGTGTTTTGGGCCCCTGGAAGCATGAAAATCACTTTAAACATGCTAATTTTAGCTCTAACACTGATGATCCACCTACAAATGTGAACTGACGTTCAAAAATAAAACATTTGAAAACGGACCATTTTCCACATTTCTGAAGCATGACGTAATGGGGGGGTGTTATCTCTTTTGTCGAAAATCAGCCGTTTTTGCTCGAACATTAAATGCCTCCAAATGGTATTTAATTAACTTCCCGGGGTGAAGAAACCCTTTTTGAGAACTCAGAGTGAGTAAATTGGGCATTTTCATGCACTTTTAACCATTCCATAAATCTTGTGTTTTGGGCCCCTGGAAGCATGAAAATCACTTTAAACATGCTAATTTTAGCTCTAACACTGATGATCCACCTACAAATGTGAACTGACGTTCAAAAATAAAACATTTGAAAACGGACCATTTTCCACATTTCTGAAGCATGACGTAATGGGGGGGTGTTATCTCTTTTGTCGAAAATCAGCCGTTTTTGCTCGAACATTAAATGCCTCCAAATGGTATTTAATTAACTTCCCGAGCCCCTGGAAGCATGAAAATCACTTTAAACATGCTAATTTTAGCTCTAACACTGATGATCCACCTACAAATGTGAACTGACGTTCAAAAATAAAACATTTGAAAACGGACCATTTTCCACATTTCTGAAGCATGACGTAATGGGGGGTGTTATCTCTTTTGTCGAAAATCAGCCGTTTTTGCTCGAACATTAAATGCCTCCAAATGGTATTTATTTCACTTCCCGGGGTGAAGAAACCCTTTTTGAGAACGCAGAGTGAGTAAATTGGCCATTTTCATGCACTTTTAACCATTCCATTAATCTTGTGTTTTGGGCCCCTGGAAGCATGAAAATCACTTTAAACATGCTAATTTTAGCTCTAACACTGATGATCCACCTACAAATGTGAACTGACGTTCAAAAATAAAACATTTGAAAACGGACCATTTTCCACATTTCTGAAGCATGACGTAATGGGGGGGTGTTATCTCTTTTGTCGAAAATCAGCCGTTTTTGCTCGAACATTAAATGCCTCCAAATGGTATTTAATTAACTTCCCGAGCCCCTGGAAGCATGAAAATCACTTTAAACATGCTAATTTTAGCTCTAACACTGATGATCCACCTACAAATGTGAACTGACGTTCAAAAATAAAACATTTGAAAACGGACCATTTTCCACATTTCTGAAGCATGACGTAATGGGGGGGTGTTATCTCTTTTGTCGAAAATCAGCCGTTTTTGCTCGAACATTAAATGCCTCCAAATGGTATTTAATTAACTTCCCGAGCCCCTGGAAGCATGAAAATCACTTTAAACATGCTAATTTTAGCTCTAACACTGATGATCCACCTACAAATGTGAACTGACGTTCAAAAATAAAACATTTGAAAACGGACCATTTTCCACATTTCTGAAGCATGACGTAATGGGGGGGTGTTATCTCTTTTGTCGAAAATCAGCCGTTTTTGCTCGAACATTAAATGCCTCCAAATGGTATTTAATTAACTTCCCGAGCCCCTGGAAGCATGAAAATCACTTTAAACATGCTAATTTTAGCTCTAACACTGATGATCCACCTACAAATGTGAACTGACGTTCAAAAATAAAACATTTGAAAACGGACCATTTTCCACATTTCTGAAGCATGACGTAATGGGGGGGTGTTATCTCTTTTGTCGAAAATCAGCCGTTTTTGCTCGAACATTAAATGCCTCCAAATGGTATTTAATTAACTTCCCGAGCCCCTGGAAGCATGAAAATCACTTTAAACATGCTAATTTTAGCTCTAACACTGATGATCCACCTACAAATGTGAACTGACATTCAAAAATAAAACATTTGAAAACGGACCATTTTCCACATTTCTGAAGCATGACGTAATGGGGGGTGTTATCTCTTTTGTCGAAAATCAGCCGTTTTTGCTCGAACATTAAATGCCTCCAAATGGTATTTAATTAACTTCCCGGGGTGAAGAAACCCTTTTTGAGAACTCAGAGTGAGTAAATTGGCCATTTTCATGCACTTTTAACCATTCCATAAATCTTGTGTTTTGGGCCCCTGGAAGCATGAAAATCACTTTAAACATGCTAATTTTAGCTCTAACACTGATGATCCACCTACAAATGTGAACTGACATTCAAAAATAAAACATTTGAAAACGGACCATTTTCCACATTTCTGAAGCATGACGTAATGGGGGGGTGTTATCTCTTTTGTCGAAAATCAGCCGTTTTTGCTCGAACATTAAATGCCTCCAAATGGTATTTAATTAACTTCCCGAGCCCCTGGAAGCATGAAAATCACTTTAAACATGCTAATTTTAGCTCTAACACTGATGATCCACCTACAAATGTGAACTGACGTTCAAAAATAAAACATTTGAAAACGGACCATTTTCCACATTTCTGAAGCATGACGTAATGGGGGGGTGTTATCTCTTTTGTCGAAAATCAGCCGTTTTTGCTCGAACATTAAATGCCTCCAAATGGTATTTAATTAACTTCCCGGGGTGAAGAAACCCTTTTTGAGAACTCAGAGTGAGTAAATTGGCCATTTTCATGCACTTTTAACCATTCCATAAATCTTGTGTTTTGGGCCCCTGGAAGCATGAAAATCACTTTAAACATGCTAATTTTAGCTCTAACACTGATGATCCACCTACAAATGTGAACTGACGTTCAAAAATAAAACATTTGAAAACGGACCATTTTCCACATTTCTGAAGCATGACGTAATGGGGGGGGTGTTACCTCTTTTGTCGAAAATCAGCCGTTTTTGCTCGAACATTAAATGCCTCCAAATGGTATTTAATTAACTTCCCGAGCCCCTGGAAGCATGAAAATCACTTTAAACATGCTAATTTTAGCTCTAACACTGATGATCCACCTACAAATGTGAACTGACGTTCAAAAATAAAACATTTGAAAACGGACCATTTTCCACATTTCTGAAGCATGACGTAATGGGGGGGTGTTATCTCTTTTGTCGAAAATCAGCGGTTTTTGCTCGAACATTATATGCCTCCAAATGGTATTTAATTAACTTCCCGGGGTGAAGAAACCCTTTTTGAGAACTCAGAGTGAGTAAATTGGCCATTTTCATGCACTTTTAACATTCCATAAATCTTGTGTTTTGGGCCCCTGGAAGCATGAAAATCACTTTAAACATGCTAATTTTAGCTCTAACACTGATGATCCACCTACAAATGTGAACTGACGTTCAAAAATAAAACATTTGAAAACGGACCATTTTCCACATTTCTGAAGCATGACGTAATGGGGGGGTGTTATCTCTTTTGTCGAAAATCAGCCGTTTTTGCTCGAACATTAAATGCCTCCAAATGGTATTTAATTAACTTCCCGGGGTGAAGAAACCCTTTTTGAGAACTCAGAGTGAGGAAATTGGCCATTTTCATGCACTTTTAACCATTCCATAAATCTTGTGTTTTGGGCCCCTGGAAGCATGAAAATCACTTTAAACATGCTAATTTTAGCTCTAACACTGATGATCCACCTACAAATGTGAACTGACGTTCAAAAATAAAACATTTGAAAACGGACCATTTTCCACATTTCTGAAGCATGACGTAATGGGGGGGTGTTATCTCTTTTGTCGAAAATCAGCCGTTTTTGCTCGAACATTAAATGCCTCCAAAGGGTATTTATTTCACTTCCCGAGCCCCTGGAAGCATGAAAATCACTTTAAACATGCTAATTTTAGCTCTAACACTGATGATCCACCTACAAATGTGAACTGACGTTCAAAAATAAAACATTTGAAAACCGACCATTTTCCACATTTCTGAAGCATGACGTAATGGGGGGGTGTTATCTCTTTTGTCGAAAAACTGCCGTTTTTGCTCGAACATTAAATGCCTCCAAATGGTATTTAATTAACTTCCCGGGGTGAAGAAACCCTTTTTGAGAACTCAGAGTGAGTAAATTGGCCATTTTCATGCACTTTTAACCATTCCATAAATCTTGTGTTTTGGGCCCCTGGAAGCATGAAAATCACTTTAAACATGCTAATTTTAGCTCTAACACTGATGATCCACCTACAAATGTGAACTGACGTTCAAAAATAAAACATTTGAAAACGGACCATTTTCCACATTTCTGAAGCATGACGTAATGGGGGGGTGTTATCTCTTTTGTCGAAAATCAGCCGTTTTTGCTCGAACATTAAATGCCTCCAAATGGTATTTAATTAACTTCCCGAGCCCCTGGAAGCATGAAAATCACTTTAAACATGCTAATTTTAGCTCTAACACTGATGATCCACCTACAAATGTGAACTGACGTTCAAAAATAAAACATTTGAAAACGGACCATTTTCCACATTTCTGAAGCATGACGTAATGGGGGGGTGTTATCTCTTTTGTCGAAAATCAGCCGTTTTTGCTCGAACATTAAATGCCTCCAAATGGTATTTATTTCACTTCCCGAGCCCCTGGAAGCATGAAAATCACTTTAAACATGCTAATTTTAGCTCTAACACTGATGATCCACCTACAAATGTGAACTGACGTTCAAAAATAAAACATTTGAAAACGGACCATTTTCCACATTTCTGAAGCATGACGTAATGGGGGGGTGTTATCTCTTTTGTCGAAAATCAGCCGTTTTTGCTCGAACATTAAATGCCTCCAAATGGTATTTAATTAACTTCCCGAGCCCCTGGAAGCATGAAAATCACTTTAAACATGCTAATTTTAGCTCTAACACTGATGATCCACCTACAAATGTGAACTGACGTTCAAAAATAAAACATTTGAAAACGGACCATTTTCCACATTTCTGAAGCATGACGTAATGGGGGGGTGTTATCTCTTTTGTCGAAAATCAGCCGTTTTTGCTCGAACATTAAATGCCTCCAAATGGTATTTAATTAACTTCCCGGGGTGAAGAAACCCTTTTTGAGAACTCAGAGTGAGTAAATTGGCCATTTTCATGCACTTTTAACCATTCCATAAATCTTGTGTTTTGGGCCCCTGGAAGCATGAAAATCACTTTAAACATGCTAATTTTAGCTCTAACACTGATGATCCACCTACAAATGTGAACTGACGTTCAAAAATAAAACATTTGAAAACGGACCATTTTCCACATTTCTGAAGCATGACGTAATGGGGGGGGTGTTATCTCTTTTGTCGAAAATCAGCCGTTTTTGCTCGAACATTAAATGCCTCCAAATGGTATTTATTTCACTTCCCGAGCCCCTGGAAGCATGAAAATCACTTTAAACATGCTAATTTTAGCTCTAACACTGATGATCCACCTACAAATGTGAACTGACGTTCAAAAATAAAACATTTGAAAACGGACCATTTTCCACATTTCTGAAGCATGACGTACTGGGGGGGTGTTATCTCTTTTGTCGAAAATCAGCCGTTTTTGCTCGAACATTAAATGCCTCCAAATGGTATTTAATTAACTTCCCGGGGTGAAGAAACCCTTTTTGAGAACTCAGAGTGAGTAAATTGCCCATTTTCATGCACTTTTAACCATTCCATAAATCTTGTGTTTTGGGCCCCTGGAAGCATGAAAATCACTTTAAACATGCTAATTTTAGCTCTAACACTGATGATCCACCTACAAATGTGAACTGACGTTCAAAAATAAAACATTTGAAAACGGACCATTTTCCACATTTCTGAAGCATGACGTAATGGGGGGGTGTTATCTCTTTTGTCGAAAATCAGCCGTTTTTGCTCGAACATTAAATGCCTCCAAATGGTATTTAATTAACTTCCCGAGCCCCTGGAAGCATGAAAATAACTTTAAACATGCTAATTTTAGCTCTAACACTGATGATCCACCTACAAATGTGAACTGACGTTCAAAAATAAAACATTTGAAAACTGACCATTTTCCACATTTCTGAAGCATGACGTAATGGGGGGGTGTTATCTCTTTTGTCGAAAATCAGCCGTTTTTGCTCGAACATTAAATGCCTCCAAATGGTATTTAATTAACTTCCCGAGCCCCTGGAAGCATGAAAATCACTTTAAACATGCTAATTTTAGCTCTAACACTGATGATCCACCTACAAATGTGAACTGACGTTCAAAAATAAAACATTTGAAAACGGACCATTTTCCACATTTCTGAAGCATGACGTAATGGGGGGGTGTTATCTCTTTTGTCGAAAAACTGCCGTTTTTGCTCGAACATTAAATGCCTCCAAATGGTATTTAATTAACTTCCCGGGGTGAAGAAACCCTTTTTGAGAACTCAGAGTGAGTAAATTGGCCATTTTCATGCACTTTTAACCATTCCATAAATCTTGTGTTTTGGGCCCCTGGAAGCATGAAAATCACTTTAAACATGCTAATTTTAGCTCTAACACTGATGATCCACCTACAAATGTGAACTGACGTTCAAAAATAAAACATTTGAAAACAGACCATTTTCCACATTTCTGAAGCATGACGTAATGGGGGGGTGTTATCTCTTTTGTCGAAAATCAGCCGTTTTTGCTCGAACATTAAATGCCTCCAAATGGTATTTAATTAACTTCCCGAGCCCCTGGAAGCATGAAAATCACTTTAAACATGCTAATTTTAGCTCTAACACTGATGATCCACCTACAAATGTGAACTGACGTTCAAAAATAAAACATTTGAAAACGGACCATTTTCCACATTTCTGAAGCATGACGTAATGGGGGGGTGTTATCTCTTTTGTCGAAAATCAGCCGTTTTTGCTCGAACATTAAATGCCTCCAAATGGTATTTAATTAACTTCCCGGGGTGAAGAAACCCTTTTTGAGAACTCAGAGTGAGTAAATTGGCCATTTTCATGCACTTTTAACCATTCCATAAATCTTGTGTTTTGGGCCCCTGGAAGCATGAAAATCACTTTAAACATGCTAATTTTAGCTCTAACACTAATGATCCACCTACAAATGTGAACTGACGTTCAAAAATAAAACATTTGAAAACGGACCATTTCCCACATTTCTGAAGCATGACGTAATGGGGGGGTGTTATCTCTTTTGTCGAAAATCAGCCGTTTTTGCTCGAACATTAAATGCCTCCAAATGGTATTTAATTAACTTCCCGAGCCCCTGGAAGCATGAAAATCACTTTAAACATGCTAATTTTAGCTCTAACACTGATGATCCACCTACAAATGTGAACTGACGTTCAAAAATAAAACATTTGAAAACGGACCATTTTCCACATTTCTGAAGCATGACGTAATGGGGGGGTGTTATCTCTTTTGTCGAAAATCAGCCGTTTTTGCTCGAACATTAAATGCCTCCAAATGGTATTTAATTAACTTCCCGGGGTAAAGAAACCCTTTTTGAGAACTCAGAGTGAGTAAATTGGCCATTTTCATGCACTTTTAACCATTCCATAAATCTTGTGTTTTGGGCCCCTGGAAGCATGAAAATCACTTTAAACATGCTAATTTTAGCTCTAACACTGATGATCCACCTACAAATGTGAACTGACGTTCAAAAATAAAACATTTGAAAATGGACCATTTTCCACATTTCTGAAGCATGACGTAATGGGGGGGTGTTATCTCTTTTGTCGAAAATCAGCCGTTTTTGCTCGAACATTAAATGCCTCCAAATGGTATTTAATTAACTTCCCGAGCCCCTGGAAGCATGAAAATCACTTTAAACATGCTAATTTTAGCTCTAACACTGATGATCCACCTACAAATGTGAACTGACGTTCAAAAATAAAACATTTGAAAACGGACCATTTTCCACATTTCTGAAGCATGACGTAATGGGGGGGGTGTTATCTCTTTTGTCGAAAATCAGCCGTTTTTGCTCGAACATTAAATGCCTCCAAATGGTATTTAATTAACTTCCCGGGGTGAAGAAACCCTTTTTGAGAACTCAGAGTGAGTAAATTGGCCATTTTCATGCACTTTTAACCATTCCATAAATCTTGTGTTTTGGGCCCCTGGAAGCATGAAAATCACTTTAAACATGCTAATTTTAGCTCTAACACTGATGATCCACCTACAAATGTGAACTGACGTTCAAAAATAAAACATTTGAAAACGGACCATTTTCCACATTTCTGAAGCATGACGTAATGGGGGGGTGTTATCTCTTTTGTCGAAAATCAGCCGTTTTTGCTCGAACATTAAATGCCTCCAAATGGTATTTAATTAACTTCCCGAGCCCCTGGAAGCATGAAAATAACTTTAAACATGCTAATTTTAGCTCTAACACTGATGATCCACCTACAAATGTGAACTGACGTTCAAAAATAAAACATTTGAAAACGGACCATTTTCCACATTTCTGAAGCATGACGTAATGGGGGGGTGTTATCTCTTTTGTCGAAAATCAGCCGTTTTTGCTCGAACATTAAATGCCTCCAAATGGTATTTAATTAACTTCCCGAGCCCCTGGAAGCATGAAAATCACTTTAAACATGCTAATTTTAGCTCTAACACTGATGATCCACCTACAAATGTGAACTGACGTTCAAAAATAAAACATTTGAAAACGGACCATTTTCCACATTTCTGAAGCATGACGTAATGGGGGGGTGTTATCTCTTTTGTCGAAAAACTGCCGTTTTTGCTCGAACATTAAATGCCTCCAAATGGTATTTAATTAACTTCCCGGGGTGAAGAAACCCTTTTTGAGAACTCAGAGTGAGTAAATTGGCCATTTTCATGCACTTTTAACCATTCCATAAATCTTGTGTTTTGGGCCCCTGGAAGCATGAAAATCACTTTAAACATGCTAATTTTAGCTCTAACACTGATGATCCACCTACAAATGTGAACTGACGTTCAAAAATAAAACATTTGAAAACGGACCATTTTCCACATTTCTGAAGCATGACGTAATGGGGGGGGTGTTATCTCTTTTGTCGAAAATCAGCCGTTTTTGCTCGAACATTAAATGCCTCCAAATGGTATTTATTTCACTTCCCGAGCCCCTGGAAGCATGAAAATCACTTTAAACATGCTAATTTTAGCTCTAACACTGATGATCCACCTACAAATGTGAACTGACGTTCAAAAATAAAACATTTGAAAACGGACCATTTTCCACATTTCTGAAGCATGACGTAATGGGGGGGTGTTATCTCTTTTGTCGAAAATCAGCCGTTTTTGCTCGAACATTAAATGCCTCCAAATGGTATTTAATTAACTTCCCGAGCCCCTGGAAGCATGAAAATCACTTTAAACATGCTAATTTTAGCTCTAACACTGATGATCCACCTACAAATGTGAACTGACGTTCAAAAATAAAACATTTGAAAATGGACCATTTTCCACATTTCTGAAGCATGACGTAATGGGGGGGTGTTATCTCTTTTGTCGAAAATCAGCCGTTTTTGCTCGAACATTAAATGCCTCCAAATGGTATTTAATTAAATTCCCGGGGTGAAGAAACCCTTTTTGAGAACTCAGAGTGAGTAAATTGGCCATTTTCATGCACTTTTAACCATTCCATAAATCTTGTGTTTTGGGCCCCTGGAAGCATGAAAATCACTTTAAACATGCTAATTTTAGCTCTAACACTAATGATCCACCTACAAATGTGAACTGACGTTCAAAAATAAAACATTTGAAAACGGACCATTTCCCACATTTCTGAAGCATGACGTAATGGGGGGGTGTTATCTCTTTTGTCGAAAATCAGCCGTTTTTGCTCGAACATTAAATGCCTCCAAATGGTATTTAATTAACTTCCCGAGCCCCTGGAAGCATGAAAATCACTTTAAACATACTAATTTGAGCTCTAACACTGATGATCCACCTACAAATGTGAACTGACGTTCAAAAATAAAACATTTGAAAACGGACCATTTTCCACATTTCTGAAGCATGACGTAATGGGGGGGTGTTATCTCTTTTGTCGAAAATCAGCCGTTTTTGCTTCAACATTAAATGCCTCCAAATGGTATTTAATTAACTTCCCGGGGTGAAGAAACCCTTTTTGAGAACTCAGAGTGAGTAAATTGGCCATTTTCATGCACTTTTAACCATTCCATAAATCTTGTGTTTTGGGCCCCTGGAAGCATGAAAATCACTTTAAACATGCTAATTTTAGCTCTAACACTGATGATCCACCTACAAATGTGAACTGACGTTCAAAAATAAAACATTTGAAAACGGACCATTTTCCACATTTCTGAAGCATGACGTAATGGGGGGGTGTTATCTCTTTTGTCGAAAATCAGCCGTTTTTGCTCGAACATTAAATGCCTCCAAATGGTATTTAATTAACTTCCCGAGCCCCTGGAAGCATGAAAATCACTTTAAACATGCTAATTTTAGCTCTAACACTGATGATCCACCTACAAATGTGAACTGACGTTCAAAAATAAAACATTTGAAAACGGACCATTTTCCACATTTCTGAAGCATGACGTAATGGGGGGGTGTTATCTCTTTTGTCGAAAATCAGCCGTTTTTGCTCGAACATTAAATGCCTCCAAATGGTATTTAATTAACTTCCCGAGCCCCTGGAAGCATGAAAATCACTTTAAACATGCTAATTTTAGCTCTAACACTGATGATCCACCTACAAATGTGAACTGACGTTCAAAAATAAAACATTTGAAAACGGACCATTTTCCACATTTCTGAAGCATGACGTAATGGGGGGGTGTTATCTCTTTTGTCGAAAATCAGCCGTTTTTGCTCGAACATTAAATGCCTCCAAATGGTATTTAATTAACTTCCCGAGCCCCTGGAAGCATGAAAATCACTTTAAACATGCTAATTTTAGCTCTAACACTGATGATCCACCTACAAATGTGAACTGACGTTCAAAAATAAAACATTTGAAAACGGACCATTTTCCACATTTCTGTAGCATGACGTAATGGGGGGGTGTTATCTCTTTTGTCGAAAATCAGCCGTTTTTGCTCGAACATTAAATGCCTCCAAATGGTATTTATTTCACTTCCCGGGGTGAAGAAACCCTTTTTGAGAACTCAGAGTGAGTAAATTGGCCATTTTCATGCACTTTTAACCATTCCATAAATCTTGTGTTTTGGGCCCCTGGAAGCATGAAAATCACTTTAAACATGCTAATTTTAGCTCTAACACTGATGATCCACCTACAAATGTGAACTGACGTTCAAAAATAAAACATTTGAAAACGGACCATTTTCCACATTTCTGAAGCATGACGTAATGGGGGGGGTGTTATCTCTTTTGTCGAAAATCAGCCGTTTTTGCTCGAACATTAAATGCCTCCAAATGGTATTTATTTCACTTCCCGGGGTGAAGAAACCCTTTTTGAGAACTCAGAGTGAGTAAATTGGCCATTTTCATGCACTTTTAACCATTCCATAAATCTTGTGTTTTGGGCCCCTGGAAGCATGAAAATCACTTTAAACATGCTAATTTTAGCTCTAACACTGATGATCCACCTACAAATGTGAACTGACGTTCAAAAATAAAACATTTGAAAACGGACCATTTTCCACATTTCTGAAGCATGACGTAATGGGGGGGTGTTATCTCTTTTGTCGAAAATCTGCCGTTTTTGCTCGAACATTAAATGCCTCCAAATGGTATTTAATTAACTTCCCGAGCCCCTGGAAGCATGAAAATCACTTTAAACACGCTAATTTTAGCTCTAACACTGATGATCAACCTACAAATGTGAACTGACGTTCAAAAATAAAACATTTGAAAACGGACCATTTTCCACATTTCTGAAGCATGACGTAATGGGGGGGTGTTATCTCTTTTGTCGAAAATCAGCCGTTTTTGCTCGAACATTAAATGCCTCCAAATGGTATTTAATTAACTTCCCGAGCCCCTGGAAGCATGAAAATCACTTTAAACATGCTAATTTTAGCTCTAACACTGATGATCCACCTACAAATGTGAACTGACGTTCAAAAATAAAACATTTGAAAACGGACCATTTTCCACATTTCTGAAGCATGACGTAATGGGGGGGTGTTATCTCTTTTGTCGAAAATCAGCCGTTTTTGCTCGAACATTAAATGCCTCCAAATGGTATTTAATTAACTTCCCGGGGTGAAGAAACCCTTTTTGAGAACTCAGAGTGAGTAAATTGGCCATTTTCATGCACTTTTAACCATTGCATAAATCTTGTGTTTTGGGCCCCTGGAAGCATGAAAATCACTTTAAACATGCTAATTTTAGCTCTAACACTGATGATCCACCTACAAATGTGAACTGACGTTCAAAAATAAAACATTTGAAAACGGACCATTTTCCACATTTCTGAAGCATGACGTAATGGGGGGGTGTTATCTCTTTTGTCGAAAATCAGCCGTTTTTGCTCGAACATTAAATGCCTCCAAATGGTATTTAATTAACTTCCCGAGCCCCTGGAAGCATGAAAATCACTTTAAACATGCTAATTTTAGCTCTAACACTGATGATCCACCTACAAATGTGAACTGACGTTCAAAAATAAAACATTTGAAAACGGACCATTTTCCACATTTCTGAAGCATGACGTAATGGGGGGGTGTTATCTCTTTTGTCGAAAATCAGCCGTTTTTGCTCGAACATTAAATGCCTCCAAATGGTATTTAATTAACTTCCCGAGCCCCTGGAAGCATGAAAATCACTTTAAACATGCTAATTTTAGCTCTAACACTGATGATCCACCTACAAATGTGAACTGACGTTCAAAAATAAAACATTTGAAAACGGACCATTTTCCACATTTCTGTAGCATGACGTAATGGGGGGGTGTTATCTCTTTTGTCGAAAATCAGCCGTTTTTGCTCGAACATTAAATGCCTCCAAATGGTATTTATTTCACTTCCCGGGGTGAAGAAACCCTTTTTGAGAACTCAGAGTGAGTAAATTGGCCATTTTCATGCACTTTTAACCATTCCATAAATCTTGTGTTTTGGGCCCCTGGAAGCATGAAAATCACTTTAAACATGCTAATTTTAGCTCTAACACTGATGATCCACCTACAAATGTGAACTGACGTTCAAAAATAAAACATTTGAAAACGGACCATTTTCCACATTTCTGAAGCATGACGTAATGGGGGGGGTGTTATCTCTTTTGTCGAAAATCAGCCGTTTTTGCTCGAACATTAAATGCCTCCAAATGGTATTTATTTCACTTCCCGGGGTGAAGAAACCCTTTTTGAGAACTCAGAGTGAGTAAATTGGCCATTTTCATGCACTTTTAACCATTCCATAAATCTTGTGTTTTGGGCCCCTGGAAGCATGAAAATCACTTTAAACATGCTAATTTTAGCTCTAACACTGATGATCCACCTACAAATGTGAACTGACGTTCAAAAATAAAACATTTGAAAACGGACCATTTTCCACATTTCTGAAGCATGACGTAATGGGGGGGTGTTATCTCTTTTGTCGAAAATCTGCCGTTTTTGCTCGAACATTAAATGCCTCCAAATGGTATTTAATTAACTTCCCGAGCCCCTGGAAGCATGAAAATCACTTTAAACACGCTAATTTTAGCTCTAACACTGATGATCAACCTACAAATGTGAACTGACGTTCAAAAATAAAACATTTGAAAACGGACCATTTTCCACATTTCTGAAGCATGACGTAATGGGGGGGTGTTATCTCTTTTGTCGAAAATCAGCCGTTTTTGCTCGAACATTAAATGCCTCCAAATGGTATTTAATTAACTTCCCGAGCCCCTGGAAGCATGAAAATCACTTTAAACATGCTAATTTTAGCTCTAACACTGATGATCCACCTACAAATGTGAACTGACGTTCAAAAATAAAACATTTGAAAACGGACCATTTTCCACATTTCTGAAGCATGACGTAATGGGGGGGTGTTATCTCTTTTGTCGAAAATCAGCCGTTTTTGCTCGAACATTAAATGCCTCCAAATGGTATTTAATTAACTTCCCGGGGTGAAGAAACCCTTTTTGAGAACTCAGAGTGAGTAAATTGGCCATTTTCATGCACTTTTAACCATTGCATAAATCTTGTGTTTTGGGCCCCTGGAAGCATGAAAATCACTTTAAACATGCTAATTTTAGCTCTAACACTGATGATCCACCTACAAATGTGAACTGACGTTCAAAAATAAAACATTTGAAAACGGACCATTTTCCACATTTCTGAAGCATGACGTAATGGGGGGGTGTTATCTCTTTTGTCGAAAATCAGCCGTTTTTGCTCGAACATTAAATGCCTCCAAATGGTATTTAATTAACTTCCCGAGCCCCTGGAAGCATGAAAATCACTTTAAACATGCTAATTTTAGCTCTAACACTGATGATCCACCTACAAATGTGAACTGACGTTCAAAAATAAAACATTTGAAAACGGACCATTTTCCACATTTCTGAAGCATGACGTAATGGGGGGGTGTTATCTCTTTTGTCGAAAATCAGCCGTTTTTGCTCGAACATTAAATGCCTCCAAATGGTATTTATTTCACTTCCTTAGCCCCTGGAAGCATGAAAATCACTTTAAACATGCTACTTTTAGCTCTAACACTGATGATCCACCTACAAATGTGAACTGACGTTCAAAAATAAAACATTTGAAAACGGACTATTTTCCACATTTCTGAAGCATGACGTAATGGGGGGGTGTTATCTCTTTTGTCGAAAATCAGCCGTTTTTGCTCGAACATTAAATGCCTCCAAATGGTATTTATTTCACTTCCCGAGCCCCTGGAAGCATGAAAATCACTTTAAACATGCTAATTTTAGCTCTAACACTGATGATCCACCTACAAATGTGAACTGACGTTCAAAAATAAAACATTTGAAAACGGACCATTTTCCACATTTCTGAAGCATGACGTAATGGGGGGGTGTTATCTCTTTTGTCGAAAATCAGCCGTTTTTGCTTGAACATTAAATGCCTCCAAATGGTATTTAATTAACTTCCCGAGCCCCTGGAAGCATGAAAATCACTTTAAACATGCTAATTTTAGCTCTAACACTGATGATCCACCTACAAATGTGAACTGACGTTCAAAAATAAAACATTTGAAAACGGACCATTTTCCACATTTCTGAAGCATGACGTAATGGGGGGGTGTTATCTCTTTTGTCGAAAATCAGCCGTTTTTGCTCGAACATTAAATGCCTCCAAATGGTATTTAATTAACTTCCCGAGCCCCTGGAAGCATGAAAATCACTTTAAACATGCTAATTTTAGCTCTAACACTGATGATCCACCTACAAATGTGAACTGACGTTCAAAAATAAAACATTTGAAAACGGACCATTTTCCACATTTCTGAAGCATGACGTAATGGGGGGGTGTTATCTCTTTTGTCGAAAATCAGCCGTTTTTGCTCGAACATTAAATGCCTCCAAATGGTATTTATTTCACTTCCCGAGCCCCTGGAAGCATGAAAATCACTTTAAACATGCTAATTTTAGCTCTAACACTGATGATCCACCTACAAATGTGAACTGACGTTCAAAAATAAAACATTTGAAAACGGACCATTTTCCACATTTCTGAAGCATGACGTAATGGGGGGGTGTTATCTCTTTTGTCGAAAATCAGCCGTTTTTGCTCGAACATTAAATGCCTCCAAATGGTATTTAATTAATTTCCCGGGGTGAAGAAATCCTTTTTGAGAACTCAGAGTGAGTAAATTGGCCATTTTCATGCGCTTTTAACCATTCCATTAATCTTGTGTTTTGGGCCCCTGGAAGCATGAAAATCACTTTAAACATGCTAATTTTAGCTCTAACACTGATGATCCACCTACAAATGTGAACTGACGTTCAAAAATAAAACATTTGAAAACGGACCATTTTCCACATTTCTGAAGCATGACGTAATGGGGGGGGTGTTATCTCTTTTGTCGAAAATCAGCCGTTTTTGCTCGAACATTAAATGCCTCCAAATGGTATTTAATTAACTTCCCGAGCCCCTGGAAGCATGAAAATCACTTTAAACATGCTAATTTTAGCTCTAACACTGATGATCCACCTACAAATGTGAACTGACGTTCAAAAATAAAACATTTGAAAACGGACCATTTTCCACATTTCTGAAGCATGACGTAATGGGGGGGTGTTATCTCTTTTGTCGAAAATCAGCCGTTTTTGCTCGAACATTAAATGCCTCCAAATGGTATTTATTTCACTTCCTTAGCCCCTGGAAGCATGAAAATCACTTTAAACATGCTAATTTTAGCTCTAACACTGATGATCCACCTACAAATGTGAACTGACGTTCAAAAATAAAACATTTGAAAACGGACTATTTTCCACATTTCTGAAGCATGACGTAATGGGGGGGTGTTATCTCTTTTGTCGAAAATCAGCCGTTTTTGCTCGAACATTAAATGCCTCCAAATGGTATTTATTTCACTTCCCGAGCCCCTGGAAGCATGAAAATCACTTTAAACATGCTAATTTTAGCTCTAACACTGATGATCCACCTACAAATGTGAACTGACGTTCAAAAATAAAACATTTGAAAACGGACCATTTTCCACATTTCTGAAGCATGACGTAATGGGGGGGTGTTATCTCTTTTGTCGAAAATCAGCCGTTTTTGCTTGAACATTAAATGCCTCCAAATGGTATTTAATTAACTTCCCGAGCCCCTGGAAGCATGAAAATCACTTTAAACATGCTAATTTTAGCTCTAACACTGATGATCCACCTACAAATGTGAACTGACGTTCAAAAATAAAACATTTGAAAACGGACCATTTTCCACATTTCTGTAGCATGACGTAATGGGGGGGTGTTATCTCTTTTGTCGAAAATCAGCCGTTTTTGCTCGAACATTAAATGCCTCCAAATGGTATTTATTTCACTTCCCGGGGTGAAGAAACCCTTTTTGAGAACTCAGAGTGAGTAAATTGGCCATTTTCATGCACTTTTAACCATTCCATAAATCTTGTGTTTTGGGCCCCTGGAAGCATGAAAATCACTTTAAACATGCTAATTTTAGCTCTAACACTGATGATCCACCTACAAATGTGAACTGACGTTCAAAAATAAAACATTTGAAAACGGACCATTTTCCACATTTCTGAAGCATGACGTAATGGGGGGGGTGTTATCTCTTTTGTCGAAAATCAGCCGTTTTTGCTCGAACATTAAATGCCTCCAAATGGTATTTATTTCACTTCCCGGGGTGAAGAAACCCTTTTTGAGAACTCAGAGTGAGTAAATTGGCCATTTTCATGCACTTTTAACCATTCCATAAATCTTGTGTTTTGGGCCCCTGGAAGCATGAAAATCACTTTAAACATGCTAATTTTAGCTCTAACACTGATGATCCACCTACAAATGTGAACTGACGTTCAAAAATAAAACATTTGAAAACGGACCATTTTCCACATTTCTGAAGCATGACGTAATGGGGGGGTGTTATCTCTTTTGTCGAAAATCAGCCGTTTTTGCTCGAACATTAAATGCCTCCAAATGGTATTTAATTAACTTCCCGAGCCCCTGGAAGCATGAAAATCACTTTAAACATGCTAATTTTAGCTCTAACACTGATGATCAACCTACAAATGTGAACTGACGTTCAAAAATAAAACATTTGAAAACGGACCATTTTCCACATTTCTGAAGCATGACGTAATGGGGGGGTGTTATCTCTTTTGTCGAAAATCAGCCGTTTTTGCTCGAACATTAAATGCCTCCAAATGGTATTTAATTAACTTCCCGAGCCCCTGGAAGCATGAAAATCACTTTAAACATGCTAGTTTTAGCTCTAACACTGATGATCCACCTACAAATGTGAACTGACGTTCAAAAATAAAACATTTGAAAACGGACCATTTTCCACATTTCTGAAGCATGACGTAATGGGGGGGTGTTATCTCTTTTGTCGAAAATCAGCCGTTTTTGCTCGAACATTAAATGCCTCCAAATGGTATTTAATTAACTTCCCGGGGTGAAGAAACCCTTTTTGAGAACTCAGAGTGAGTAAATTGGCCATTTTCATGCACTTTTAACCATTCCATAAATCTTGTGTTTTGGGCCCCTGGAAGCATGAAAATCACTTTAAACATGCTAATTTTAGCTCTAACACTGATGATTCACCTACAAATGTGAACTGACGTTCAAAAATAAAACATTTGAAAACGGACCATTTTCCACATTTCTGAAGCATGACGTAATGGGGGGGTGTTATCTCTTTTGTCGAAAATCAGCCGTTTTTGCTCGAACATTAAATGCCTCCAAATGGTATTTAATTAACTTCCCGAGCCCCTGGAAGCATGAAAATCACTTTAAACATGCTAATTTTAGCTCTAACACTGATGATCCACCTACAAATGTGAACTGACTTTCAAAAATAAAACATTTGAAAAACGGACCATTTTCCACATTTCTGAAGCATGACGTAATGGGGGGGTGTTATCTCTTTTGTCGAAAATCAGCCGTTTTTGCTCGAACATTAAATGCCTCCAAATGGTATTTATTTCACTTCCCGAGCCCCTGGAAGCATGAAAATCACTTTAAACATGCTAATTTTAGCTCTAACACTGATGATCCACCTACAAATGTGAACTGACGTTCAAAAATAAAACATTTGAAAACGGACCATTTTCCACATTTCTGAAGCATGACGTAATGGGGGGGTGTTATCTCTTTTGTCGAAAATCAGCCGTTTTTGCTCGAACATTAAATGCCTCCAAATGGTATTTAATTAACTTCCCGGGGTGAAGAAACCCTTTTTGAGAACTCAGAGTGAGTAAATAGGCCATTTTCATGCGCTTTTAACCATTCCATTAATCTTGTGTTTTGGGCCCCTGGAAGCATGAAAATCACTTTAAACATGCTAATTTTAGCTCTAACACTGATGATCCACCTACAAATGTGAACTGACGTTCAAAAATAAAACATTTGAAAACGGACCATTTTCCACATTTCTGAAGCATGACGTAATGGGGGGGTGTTATCTCTTTTGTCGAAAATCAGCCGTTTTTGCTCGAACATTAAATGCCTCCAAATGGTATTTAATTAACTTCCCGAGCCCCTGGAAGCATGAAAATCACTTTAAACATGCTAATTTTAGCTCTAACACTGATGATCCACCTACAAATGTGAACTGACGTTCAAAAATAAAACATTTGAAAACGGACCATTTTCCACATTTCTGAAGCATGACGTAATGGGGGGGTATTATCTCTTTTGTCGAAAATCAGCCGTTTTTGCTCGAACATTAAATGCCTCCAAATGGTATTTATTTCACTTCCTTAGCCCCTGGAAGCATGAAAATCACTTTAAACATGCTAATTTTAGCTCTAACACTGATGATCCACCTACAAATGTGAACTGACGTTCAAAAATAAAACATTTGAAAACGGACTATTTTCCACATTTCTGAAGCATGACGTAATGGGGGGGTGTTATCTCTTTTGTCGAAAATCAGCCGTTTTTGCTCGAACATTAAATGCCTCCAAATGGTATTTATTTCACTTCCTGAGCCCCTGGAAGCATGAAAATCACTTTAAACATGCTAATTTTAGCTCTAACACTGATGATCCACCTACAAATGTGAACTGACGTTCAAAAATAAAACATTTGAAAACGGACCATTTTCCACATTTCTGAAGCATGACGTAATGGGGGGGTGTTATCTCTTTTGTCGAAAATCAGCCGTTTTTGCTTCAACATTAAATGCCTCCAAATGGTATTTAATTAACTTCCCGGGGTGAAGAAACCCTTTTTGAGAACTCAGAGTGAGTAAATTGGCCATTTTCATGCACTTTTAACCATTCCATAAATCTTGTGTTTTGGGCCCCTGGAAGCATGAAAATGACTTTAAACATGCTAATTTTAGCTCTAACACTGATGATCCACCTACAAATGTGAACTGACGTTCAAAAATAAAACATTTGAAAACGGACCATTTTCCACATTTCTGAAGCATGACGTAATGGGGGGGTGTTATCTCTTTTGTCGAAAATCAGCCGTTTTTGCTCGAACATTAAATGCCTCCAAATGGTATTTAATTAACTTCCCGAGCCCCTGGAAGCATGAAAATCACTTTAAACATGCTAATTTTAGCTCTAACACTGATGATCCACCTACAAATGTGAACTGACGTTCAAAAATAAAACATTTGAAAACGGACCATTTTCCACATTTCTGAAGCATGACGTAATGGGGGGGTGTTATCTCTTTTGTCGAAAATCAGCCGTTTTTGCTCGAACATTAAATGCCTCCAAATGGTATTTAATTAACTTCCCGGGGTGAAGAAACCCTTTTTGAGAACTCAGAGTGAGTAAATTGGCCATTTTCATGCACTTTTAACCATTCCATAAATCTTGTGTTTTGGGCCCCTGGAAGCATGAAAATCACTTTAAACATGCTAATTTTAGCTCTAACACTGATGATCCACCTACAAATGTGAACTGACGTTCAAAAATAAAACATTTGAAAACTGACCATTTTCCACATTTCTGAAGCATGACGTAATGGGGGGGTGTTATCTCTTTTGTCGAAAATCAGCCGTTTTTGCTCGAACATTAAATGCCTCCAAATGGTATTTAATTAACTTCCCGAGCCCCTGGAAGCATGAAAATCACTTTAAACATGCTAATTTTAGCTCTAACACTGATGATCCACCTACAAATGTGAACTGACGTTCAAAAATAAAACATTTGAAAACGGACCATTTTCCACATTTCTGAAGCATGACGTAATGGGGGGGTGTTATCTCTTTTGTCGAAAATCAGCCGTTTTTGCTCGAACATTAAATGCCTCCAAATGGTATTTAATTAACTTCCCGGGGTGAAGAAACCCTTTTTGAGAACTCAGAGTGAGTAAATTGGCCATTTTCATGCACTTTTAACCATTCCATAAATCTTGTGTTTTGGGCCCCTGGAAGCATGAAAATCACTTTAAACATGCTAATTTTAGCTCTAACACTAATGATCCACCTACAAATGTGAACTGACGTTCAAAAATAAAACATTTGAAAACGGACCATTTCCCACATTTCTGAAGCATGACGTAATGGGGGGGTGTTATCTCTTTTGTCGAAAATCAGCCGTTTTTGCTCGAACATTAAATGCCTCCAAATGGTATTTAATTAACTTCCCGAGCCCCTGGAAGCATGAAAATCACTTTAAACATGCTAATTTTAGCTCTAACACTGATGATCCACCTACAAATGTGAACTGACGTTCAAAAATAAAACATTTGAAAACGGACCATTTTCCACATTTCTGAAGCATGACGTAATGGGGGGGTGTTATCTCTTTTGTCGAAAATCAGCCGTTTTTGCTTCAACATTAAATGCCTCCAAATGGTATTTAATTAACTTCCCGGGGTGAAGAAACCCTTTTTGAGAACTCAGAGTGAGTAAATTGGCCATTTTCATGCACTTTTAACCATTCCATAAATCTTGTGTTTTGGGCCCCTGGAAGCATGAAAATCACTTTAAACATGCTAATTTTAGCTCTAACACTGATGATCCACCTACAAATGTGAACTGACGTTCAAAAATAAAACATTTGAAAACGGACCATTTTCCACATTTCTGAAGCATGACGTAATGGGGGGGTGTTATCTCTTTTGTCGAAAATCAGCCGTTTTTGCTCGAACATTAAATGCCTCCAAATGGTATTTAATTAACTTCCCGAGCCCCTGGAAGCATGAAAATAACTTTAAACATGCTAATTTTAGCTCTAACACTGATGATCCACCTACAAATGTGAACTGACGTTCAAAAATAAAACATTTGAAAACGGACCATTTTCCACATTTCTGAAGCATGACGTAATGGGGGGGTGTTATCTCTTTTGTCGAAAATCAGCCGTTTTTGCTCGAACATTAAATGCCTCCAAATGGTATTTAATTAACTTCCCGGGGTGAAGAAACCCTTTTTGAGAACTCAGAGTGAGTAAATTGGCCATTTTCATGCACTTTTAACCATTCCATAAATCTTGTGTTTTGGGCCCCTGGAAGCATGAAAATCACTTTAAACATGCTAATTTTAGCTCTAACACTGATGATCCACCTACAAATGTGAACTGACGTTCAAAAATAAAACATTTGAAAACGGACCATTTTCCACATTTCTGAAGCATGACGTAATGGGGGGGTGTTATCTCTTTTGTCGAAAATCAGCCGTTTTTGCTCGAACATTAAATGCCTCCAAATGGTATTTAATTAACTTCCCGAGCCCCTGGAAGCATGAAAATAACTTTAAACATGCTAATTTTAGCTCTAACACTGATGATCCACCTACAAATGTGAACTGACGTTCAAAAATAAAACATTTGAAAACGGACCATTTTCCACATTTCTGAAGCATGACGTAATGGGGGGGTGTTATCTCTTTTGTCGAAAATCAGCCGTTTTTGCTCGAACATTAAATGCCTCCAAATGGTATTTAATTAACTTCCCGAGCCCCTGGAAGCATGAAAATCACTTTAAACATGCTAATTTTAGCTCTAACACTGATGATCCACCTACAAATGTGAACTGACGTTCAAAAATAAAACATTTGAAAACGGACCATTTTCCACATTTCTGAAGCATGACGTAATGGGGGGGTGTTATCTCTTTTGTCGAAAATCAGCCGTTTTTGCTCGAACATTAAATGCCTCCAAATGGTATTTATTTCACTTCCTTAGCCCCTGGAAGCATGAAAATCACTTTAAACATGCTAATTTTAGCTCTAACACTGATGATCCACCTACAAATGTGAACTGACGTTCAAAAATAAAACATTTGAAAACGGACTATTTTCCACATTTCTGAAGCATGACGTAATGGGGGGGTGTTATCTCTTTTGTCGAAAATCAGCCGTTTTTGCTCGAACATTAAATGCCTCCAAATGGTATTTATTTCACTTCCCGAGCCCCTGGAAGCATGAAAATCACTTTAAACATGCTAATTTTAGCTCTAACACTGATGATCCACCTACAAATGTGAACTGACGTTCAAAAATAAAACATTTGAAAACGGACCATTTTCCACATTTCTGAAGCATGACGTAATGGGGGGGTGTTATCTCTTTTGTCGAAAATCAGCCGTTTTTGCTCGAACATTAAATGCCTCCAAATGGTATTTAATTAACTTCCCGAGCCCCTGGAAGCATGAAAATCACTTTAAACATGCTAATTTTAGCTCTAACACTGATGATCCACCTACAAATGTGAACTGACGTTCAAAAATAAAACATTTGAAAACGGACCATTTTCCACATTTCTGAAGCATGACGTAATGGGGGGGTGTTATCTCTTTTGTCGAAAATCAGCCGTTTTTGCTCGAACATTAAATGCCTCCAAATGGTATTTAATTAACTTCCCGGGGTGAAGAAACCCTTTTTGAGAACTCAGAGTGAGTAAATTGGCCATTTTCATGCACTTTTAACCATTCCATAAATCTTGTGTTTTGGGCCCCTGGAAGCATGAAAATCACTTTAAACATGCTAATTTTAGCTCTAACACTGATGATCCACCTACAAATGTGAACTGACGTTCAAAAATAAAACATTTGAAAACTGACCATTTTCCACATTTCTGAAGCATGACGTAATGGGGGGGTGTTATCTCTTTTGTCGAAAATCAGCCGTTTTTGCTCGAACATTAAATGCCTCCAAATGGTATTTAATTAACTTCCCGAGCCCCTGGAAGCATGAAAATCACTTTAAACATGCTAATTTTAGCTCTAACACTGATGATCCACCTACAAATGTGAACTGACGTTCAAAAATAAAACATTTGAAAACGGACCATTTTCCACATTTCTGAAGCATGACGTAATGGGGGGGTGTTATCTCTTTTGTCGAAAATCAGCCGTTTTTGCTCGAACATTAAATGCCTCCAAATGGTATTTAATTAACTTCCCGGGGTGAAGAAACCCTTTTTGAGAACTCAGAGTGAGTAAATTGGCCATTTTCATGCACTTTTAACCATTCCATAAATCTTGTGTTTTGGGCCCCTGGAAGCATGAAAATCACTTTAAACATGCTAATTTTAGCTCTAACACTAATGATCCACCTACAAATGTGAACTGACGTTCAAAAATAAAACATTTGAAAACGGACCATTTCCCACATTTCTGAAGCATGACGTAATGGGGGGGTGTTATCTCTTTTGTCGAAAATCAGCCGTTTTTGCTCGAACATTAAATGCCTCCAAATGGTATTTAATTAACTTCCCGAGCCCCTGGAAGCATGAAAATCACTTTAAACATGCTAATTTTAGCTCTAACACTGATGATCCACCTACAAATGTGAACTGACGTTCAAAAATAAAACATTTGAAAACGGACCATTTTCCACATTTCTGAAGCATGACGTAATGGGGGGGTGTTATCTCTTTTGTCGAAAATCAGCCGTTTTTGCTTCAACATTAAATGCCTCCAAATGGTATTTAATTAACTTCCCGGGGTGAAGAAACCCTTTTTGAGAACTCAGAGTGAGTAAATTGGCCATTTTCATGCACTTTTAACCATTCCATAAATCTTGTGTTTTGGGCCCCTGGAAGCATGAAAATCACTTTAAACATGCTAATTTTAGCTCTAACACTGATGATCCACCTACAAATGTGAACTGACGTTCAAAAATAAAACATTTGAAAACGGACCATTTTCCACATTTCTGAAGCATGACGTAATGGGGGGGTGTTATCTCTTTTGTCGAAAATCAGCCGTTTTTGCTCGAACATTAAATGCCTCCAAATGGTATTTAATTAACTTCCCGAGCCCCTGGAAGCATGAAAATCACTTTAAACATGCTAATTTTAGCTCTAACACTGATGATCCACCTACAAATGTGAACTGACGTTCAAAAATAAAACATTTGAAAACGGACCATTTTCCACATTTCTGAAGCATGACGTAATGGGGGGGTGTTATCTCTTTTGTCGAAAATCAGCCGTTTTTGTTCGAACATTAAATGCCTCCAAATGGTATTTAATTAACTTCCCGGGGTGAAGAAACCCTTTTTGAGAACTCAGAGTGAGTAAATTGGCCATTTTCATGCACTTTTAACCATTCCATAAATCTTGTGTTTTGGGCCCCTGGAAGCATGAAAATCACTTTAAACATGCTAATTTTAGCTCTAACACTGATGATCCACCTACAAATGTGAACTGACGTTCAAAAATAAAACATTTGAAAACGGACCATTTTCCACATTTCTGAAGCATGACGTGATGGGGGGGTGTTATCTCTTTTGTCGAAAATCAGCCGTTTTTGCTCGAACATTAAATGCCTCCAAATGGTATTTAATTAACTTCCCGAGCCCCTGGAAGCATGAAAATAACTTTAAACATGCTAATTTTAGCTCTAACACTGATGATCCACCTACAAATGTGAACTGACGTTCAAAAATAAAACATTTGAAAACGGACCATTTTCCACATTTCTGAAGCATGACGTAATGGGGGGGTGTTATCTCTTTTGTCGAAAATCAGCCGTTTTTGCTCGAACATTAAATGCCTCCAAATGGTATTTAATTAACTTCCCGAGCCCCTGGAAGCATGAAAATCACTTTAAACATGCTAATTTTAGCTCTAACACTGATGATCCACCTACAAATGTGAACTGACGTTCAAAAATAAAACATTTGAAAACGGACCATTTTCCACATTTCTGAAGCATGACGTAATGGGGGGGTGTTATCTCTTTTGTCGAAAAACTGCCGTTTTTGCTCGAACATTAAATGCCTCCAAATGGTATTTAATTAACTTCCCGGGGTGAAGAAACCCTTTTTGAGAACTCAGAGTGAGTAAATTGGCCATTTTCATGCACTTTTAACCATTCCATAAATCTTGTGTTTTGGGCCCCTGGAAGCATGAAAATCACTTTAAACATGCTAATTTTAGCTCTAACACTGATGATCCACCTACAAATGTGAACTGACGTTCAAAAATAAAACATTTGAAAACGGACCATTTTCCACATTTCTGAAGCATGACGTAATGGGGGGGGTGTTATCTCTTTTGTCGAAAATCAGCCAATTTTGCTCGAACATTAAATGCCTCCAAATGGTATTTATTTCACTTCCCGAGCCCCTGGAAGCATGAAAATCACTTTAAACATGCTAATTTTAGCTCTAACACTGATGATCCACCTACAAATGTGAACTGACGTTCAAAAATAAAACATTTGAAAACGGACCATTTTCCACATTTCTGAAGCATGACGTAATGGGGGGGTGTTATCTCTTTTGTCGAAAATCAGCCGTTTTTGCTCGAACATTAAATGCCTCCAAATGGTATTTAATTAACTTCCCGAGCCCCTGGAAGCATGAAAATCACTTTAAACATGCTAATTTTAGCTCTAACACTGATGATCCACCTACAAATGTGAACTGACGTTCAAAAATAAAACATTTGAAAACGGACCATTTTCCACATTTCTGAAGCATGACGTAATGGGGGGGTGTTATCTCTTTTGTCGAAAATCAGCCGTTTTTGCTCGAACATTAAATGCCTCCAAATGGTATTTAATTAACTTCCCGGGGTGAAGAAACCCTTTTTGAGAACTCAGAGTGAGTAAATTGGCCATTTTCATGCACTTTTAACCATTCCATAAATCTTGTGTTTTGGGCCCCTGGAAGCATGAAAATCACTTTAAACATGCTAATTTTAGCTCTAACACTGATGATCCACCTACAAATGTGAACTGACGTTCAAAAATAAAACATTTGAAAACGGACCATTTTCCACATTTCTGAAGCATGACGTAATGGGGGGGTGTTATCTCTTTTGTCGAAAAACTGCCGTTTTTGCTCGAACATTAAATGCCTCCAAATGGTATTTAATTAACTTCCCGGGGTGAAGAAACCCTTTTTGAGAACTCAGAGTGAGTAAATTGGCCATTTTCATGCACTTTTAACCATTCCATAAATCTTGTGTTTTGGGCCCCTGGAAGCATGAAAATCACTTTAAACATGCTAATTTTAGCTCTAACACTGATGATCCACCTACAAATGTGAACTGACGTTCAAAAATAAAACATTTGAAAACGGACCATTTTCCACATTTCTGAAGCATGACGTAATGGGGGGGGTGTTATCTCTTTTGTCGAAAATCAGCCGTTTTTGCTCGAACATTAAATGCCTCCAAATGGTATTTATTTCACTTCCCGAGCCCCTGGAAGCATGAAAATCACTTTAAACATGCTAATTTTAGCTCTAACACTGATGATCCACCTACAAATGTGAACTGACGTTCAAAAATAAAACATTTGAAAACGGACCATTTTCCACATTTCTGAAGCATGACGTAATGGGGGGGTGTTATCTCTTTTGTCGAAAATCAGCCGTTTTTGCTCGAACATTAAATGCCTCCAAATGGTATTTAATTAACTTCCCGAGCCCCTGGAAGCATGAAAATCACTTTAAACATGCTAATTTTAGCTCTAACACTGATGATCCACCTACAAATGTGAACTGACGTTCAAAAATAAAACATTTGAAAACGGACCATTTTCCACATTTCTGAAGCATGACGTAATGGGGGGGTGTTATCTCTTTTGTCGAAAATCAGCCGTTTTTGCTCGAACATTAAATGCCTCCAAATGGTATTTAATTAACTTCCCGGGGTGAAGAAACCCTTTTTGAGAACTCAGAGTGAGTAAATTGGCCATTTTCATGCACTTTTAACCATTCCATAAATCTTGTGTTTTGGGCCCCTGGAAGCATGAAAATCACTTTAAACATGCTAATTTTAGCTCTAACACTAATGATCCACCTACAAATGTGAACTGACGTTCAAAAATAAAACATTTGAAAACGGACCATTTCCCACATTTCTGAAGCATGACGTAATGGGGGGGTGTTATCTCTTTTGTCGAAAATCAGCCGTTTTTGCTCGAACATTAAATGCCTCCAAATGGTATTTAATTAACTTCCCGAGCCCCTGGAAGCATGAAAATCACTTTAAACATGCTAATTTTAGCTCTAACACTGATGATCCACCTACAAATGTGAACTGACGTTCAAAAATAAAACATTTGAAAACGGACCATTTTCCACATTTCTGAAGCATGACGTAATGGGGGGGTGTTATCTCTTTTGTCGAAAATCAGCCGTTTTTGCTTCAACATTAAATGCCTCCAAATGGTATTTAATTAACTTCCCGGGGTGAAGAAACCCTTTTTGAGAACTCAGAGTGAGTAAATTGGCCATTTTCATGCACTTTTAACCATTCCATAAATCTTGTGTTTTGGGCCCCTGGAAGCATGAAAATCACTTTAAACATGCTAATTTTAGCTCTAACACTGATGATCCACCTACAAATGTGAACTGACGTTCAAAAATAAAACATTTGAAAACGGACCATTTTCCACATTTCTGAAGCATGACGTAATGGGGGGGTGTTATCTCTTTTGTCGAAAATCAGCCGTTTTTGCTCGAACATTAAATGCCTCCAAATGGTATTTAATTAACTTCCCGAGCCCCTGGAAGCATGAAAATCACTTTAAACATGCTAATTTTAGCTCTAACACTGATGATCCACCTACAAATGTGAACTGACGTTCAAAAATAAAACATTTGAAAACGGACCATTTTCCACATTTCTGAAGCATGACGTAATGGGGGGGTGTTATCTCTTTTGTCGAAAATCAGCCGTTTTTGCTCGAACATTAAATGCCTCCAAATGGTATTTAATTAACTTCCCGAGCCCCTGGAAGCATGAAAATCACTTTAAACATGCTAATTTTAGCTCTAACACTGATGATCCACCTACAAATGTGAACTGACGTTCAAAAATAAAACATTTGAAAACGGACCATTTTCCACATTTCTGAAGCATGACGTAATGGGGGGGGTGTTATCTCTTTTGTCGAAAATCAGCCGTTTTTGCTCGAACATTAAATGCCTCCAAATGGTATTTAATTAACTTCCCGAGCCCCTGGAAGCATGAAAATCACTTTAAACATGCTAATTTTAGCTCTAACACTGATGATCCACCTACAAATGTGAACTGACGTTCAAAAATAAAACATTTGAAAACGGACCATTTTCCACATTTCTGTAGCATGACGTAATGGGGGGGTGTTATCTCTTTTGTCGAAAATCAGCCGTTTTTGCTCGAACATTAAATGCCTCCAAATGGTATTTATTTCACTTCCCGGGGTGAAGAAACCCTTTTTGAGAACTCAGAGTGAGTAAATTGGCCATTTTCATGCACTTTTAACCATTCCATAAATCTTGTGTTTTGGGCCCCTGGAAGCATGAAAATCACTTTAAACATGCTAATTTTAGCTCTAACACTGATGATCCACCTACAAATGTGAACTGACGTTCAAAAATAAAACATTTGAAAACGGACCATTTTCCACATTTCTGAAGCATGACGTAATGGGGGGGGTGTTATCTCTTTTGTCGAAAATCAGCCGTTTTTGCTCGAACATTAAATGCCTCCAAATGGTATTTATTTCACTTCCCGGGGTGAAGAAACCCTTTTTGAGAACTCAGAGTGAGTAAATTGGCCATTTTCATGCACTTTTAACCATTCCATAAATCTTGTGTTTTGGGCCCCTGGAAGCATGAAAATCACTTTAAACATGCTAATTTTAGCTCTAACACTGATGATCCACCTACAAATGTGAACTGACGTTCAAAAATAAAACATTTGAAAACGGACCATTTTCCACATTTCTGAAGCATGACGTAATGGGGGGGTGTTATCTCTTTTGTCGAAAATCTGCCGTTTTTGCTCGAACATTAAATGCCTCCAAATGGTATTTAATTAACTTCCCGAGCCCCTGGAAGCATGAAAATCACTTTAAACACGCTAATTTTAGCTCTAACACTGATGATCAACCTACAAATGTGAACTGACGTTCAAAAATAAAACATTTGAAAACGGACCATTTTCCACATTTCTGAAGCATGACGTAATGGGGGGGTGTTATCTCTTTTGTCGAAAATCAGCCGTTTTTGCTCGAACATTAAATGCCTCCAAATGGTATTTAATTAACTTCCCGAGCCCCTGGAAGCATGAAAATCACTTTAAACATGCTAATTTTAGCTCTAACACTGATGATCCACCTACAAATGTGAACTGACGTTCAAAAATAAAACATTTGAAAACGGACCATTTTCCACATTTCTGAAGCATGACGTAATGGGGGGGTGTTATCTCTTTTGTCGAAAATCAGCCGTTTTTGCTCGAACATTAAATGCCTCCAAATGGTATTTAATTAACTTCCCGGGGTGAAGAAACCCTTTTTGAGAACTCAGAGTGAGTAAATTGGCCATTTTCATGCACTTTTAACCATTCCTTAAATCTTGTGTTTTGGGCCCCTGGAAGCATGAAAATCACTTTAAACATGCTAATTTTAGCTCTAACACTGATGATTCACCTACAAATGTGAACTGACGTTCAAAAATAAAACATTTGAAAAGGGACCATTTTCCACATTTCTGAAGCATGACGTAATGGGGGGGTGTTATCTCTTTTGTCGAAAATCAGCCGTTTTTGCTCGAACATTAAATGCCTCCAAATGGTATTTAATTAACTTCCCGAGCCCCTGGAAGCATGAAAATCACTTTAAACATGCTAATTTTAGCTCTAACACTGATGATCCACCTACAAATGTGAACTGACGTTCAAAAATAAAACATTTGAAAACGGACCATTTTCCACATTTCTGAAGCATGACGTAATGGGGGGGTGTTATCTCTTTTGTCGAAAATCAGCCGTTTTTGCTCGAACATTAAATGCCTCCAAATGGTATTTAATTAACTTCCCGGGGTGAAGAAACCCTTTTTGAGAACTCAGAGTGAGTAAATTGGCCATTTTCATGCACTTTTAACCATTCCATAAATCTTGTGTTTTGGGCCCCTGGAAGCATGAAAATCACTTTAAACATGCTAATTTTAGCTCTAACACTGATGATCCACCTACAAATGTGAACTGACGTTCAAAAATAAAACATTTGAAAACGGACCATTTTCCACATTTCTGAAGCATGACGTAATGGGGGGGTGTTATCTCTTTTGTCGAAAATCAGCCGTTTTTGCTCGAACATTAAATGCCTCCAAATGGTATTTAATTAACTTCCCGAGCCCCTGGAAGCATGAAAATCACTTTAAACATGCTAATTTTAGCTCTAACACTGATGATCCACCTACAAATGTGAACTGACGTTCAAAAATAAAACATTTGAAAACGGACCATTTTCCACATTTCTGAAGCATGACGTAATGGGGGGGTGTTATCTCTTTTGTCGAAAATCAGCCGTTTTTGCTCGAACATTAAATGCCTCCAAATGGTATTTAATTAACTTCCCGAGCCCCTGGAAGCATGAAAATCACTTTAAACATGCTAATTTTAGCTCTAACACTGATGATCCACCTACAAATGTGAACTGACGTTCAAAAATAAAACATTTGAAAACGGACCATTTTCCACATTTCTGAAGCATGACGTAATGGGGGGGTGTTATCTCTTTTGTCGAAAATCAGCCGTTTTTGCTCGAACATTAAATGCCTCCAAATGGTATTTATTTCACTTCCTTAGCCCCTGGAAGCATGAAAATCACTTTAAACATGCTAATTTTAGCTCTAACACTGATGATCCACCTACAAATGTGAACTGACGTTCAAAAATAAAACATTTGAAAACGGACTATTTTCCACATTTCTGAAGCATGACGTAATGGGGGGGTGTTATCTCTTTTGTCGAAAATCAGCCGTTTTTGCTCGAACATTAAATGCCTCCAAATGGTATTTATTTCACTTCCCGAGCCCCTGGAAGCATGAAAATCACTTTAAACATGCTAATTTTAGCTCTAACACTGATGATCCACCTACAAATGTGAACTGACGTTCAAAAATAAAACATTTGAAAACGGACCATTTTCCACATTTCTGAAGCATGACGTAATGGGGGGGTGTTATCTCTTTTGTCGAAAATCAGCCGTTTTTGCTTGAACATTAAATGCCTCCAAATGGTATTTAATTAACTTCCCGAGCCCCTGGAAGCATGAAAATCACTTTAAACATGCTAATTTTAGCTCTAACACTGATGATCCACCTACAAATGTGAACTGACGTTCAAAAATAAAACATTTGAAAACGGACCATTTTCCACATTTCTGAAGCATGACGTAATGGGGGGGTGTTATCTCTTTTGTCGAAAATCAGCCGTTTTTGCTCGAACATTAAATGCCTCCAAATGGTATTTAATTAACTTCCCGAGCCCCTGGAAGCATGAAAATCACTTTAAACATGCTAATTTTAGCTCTAACACTGATGATCCACCTACAAATGTGAACTGACGTTCAAAAATAAAACATTTGAAAACGGACCATTTTCCACATTTCTGAAGCATGACGTAATGGGGGGGTGTTATTTCTTTTGTCGAAAATCAGCCGTTTTTGCTCGAACATTAAATGCCTCCAAATGGTATTTATTTCACTTCCCGAGCCCCTGGAAGCATGAAAATCACTTTAAACATGCTAATTTTAGCTCTAACACTGATGATCCACCTACAAATGTGAACTGACGTTCAAAAATAAAACATTTGAAAACTGACCATTTTCCACATTTCTGAAGCATGACGTAATGGGGGGGTGTTATCTCTTTTGTCGAAAATCAGCCGTTTTTGCTCGAACATTAAATGCCTCCAAATGGTATTTAATTAACTTCCCGGGGTGAAGAAATCCTTTTTGAGAACTCAGAGTGAGTAAATTGGCCATTTTCATGCGCTTTTAACCATTCCATTAATCTTGTGTTTTGGGCCCCTGGAAGCATGAAAATCACTTTAAACATGCTAATTTTAGCTCTAACACTGATGATCCACCTACAAATGTGAACTGACGTTCAAAAATAAAACATTTGAAAACGGACCATTTTCCACATTTCTGAAGCATGACGTAATGGGGGGGTGTTATCTCTTTTGTCGAAAATCAGCCGTTTTTGCTCGAACATTAAATGCCTCCAAATGGTATTTAATTAACTTCCCGAGCCCCTGGAAGCATGAAAATCACTTTAAACATGCTAATTTTAGCTCTAACACTGATGATCCACCTACAAATGTGAACTGACGTTCGAAAATAAAACATTTGAAAACGGACCATTTTCCACATTTCTGAAGCATGACGTAATGGGGGGGTGTTATCTCTTTTGTCGAAAATCAGCCGTTTTTGCTCGAACATTAAATGCCTCCAAATGGTATTTATTTCACTTCCTTAGCCCCTGGAAGCATGAAAATCACTTTAAACATGCTAATTTTAGCTCTAACACTGATGATCCACCTACAAATGTGAACTGACGTTCAAAAATAAAACATTTGAAAACGGACTATTTTCCACATTTCTGAAGCATGACGTAATGGGGGGGTGTTATCTCTTTTGTCGAAAATCAGCCGTTTTTGCTCGAACATTAAATGCCTCCAAATGGTATTTATTTCACTTCCCGAGCCCCTGGAAGCATGAAAATCACTTTAAACATGCTAATTTTAGCTCTAACACTGATGATCCACCTACAAATGTGAACTGACGTTCAAAAATAAAACATTTGAAAACGGACCATTTTCCACATTTCTGAAGCATGACGTAATGGGGGGGTGTTATCTCTTTTGTCGAAAATCAGCCGTTTTTGCTTGAACATTAAATGCCTCCAAATGGTATTTAATTAACTTCCCGAGCCCCTGGAAGCATGAAAATCACTTTAAACATGCTAATTTTAGCTCTAACACTGATGATCCACCTACAAATGTGAACTGACGTTCAAAAATAAAACATTTGAAAACGGACCATTTTCCACATTTCTGAAGCATGACGTAATGGGGGGGGTGTTATCTCTTTTGTCGAAAATCAGCCGTTTTTGCTCGAACATTAAATGCCTCCAAATGGTATTTATTTCACTTCCCGGGGTGAAGAAACCCTTTTTGAGAACTCAGAGTGAGTAAATTGGCCATTTTCATGCACTTTTAACCATTCCATAAATCTTGTGTTTTGGGCCCCTGGAAGCATGAAAATCACTTTAAACATGCTAATTTTAGCTCTAACACTGATGATCCACCTACAAATGTGAACTGACGTTCAAAAATAAAACATTTGAAAACGGACCATTTTCCACATTTCTGAAGCATGACGTAATGGGGGGGGTGTTATCTCTTTTGTCGAAAATCAGCCGTTTTTGCTCGAACATTAAATGCCTCCAAATGGTATTTATTTCACTTCCCGGGGTGAAGAAACCCTTTTTGAGAACTCAGAGTGAGTAAATTGGCCATTTTCATGCACTTTTAACCATTCCATAAATCTTGTGTTTTGGGCCCCTGGAAGCATGAAAATCACTTTAAACATGCTAATTTTAGCTCTAACACTGATGATCCACCTACAAATGTGAACTGACGTTCAAAAATAAAACATTTGAAAACGGACCATTTTCCACATTTCTGAAGCATGACGTAATGGGGGGGTGTTATCTCTTTTGTCGAAAATCAGCCGTTTTTGCTCGAACATTAAATGCCTCCAAATGGTATTTAATTAACTTCCCGAGCCCCTGGAAGCATGAAAATCACTTTAAACATGCTAATTTTAGCTCTAACACTGATGATCCACCTACAAATGTGAACTGACGTTCAAAAATAAAACATTTGAAAACGGACCATTTTCCACATTTCTGAAGCATGACGTAATGGGGGGGTGTTATCTCTTTTGTCGAAAAACTGCCGTTTTTGCTCGAACATTAAATGCCTCCAAATGGTATTTAATTAACTTCCCGGGGTGAAGAAACCCTTTTTGAGAACTCAGAGTGAGTAAATTGGCCATTTTCATGCACTTTTAACCATTCCATAAATCTTGTGTTTTGGGCCCCTGGAAGCATGAAAATCACTTTAAACATGCTAATTTTAGCTCTAACACTGATGATCCACCTACAAATGTGAACTGACGTTCAAAAATAAAACATTTGAAAACGGACCATTTTCCACATTTCTGAAGCATGACGTAATGGGGGGGGTGTTATCTCTTTTGTCGAAAATCAGCCGTTTTTGCTCGAACATTAAATGCCTCCAAATGGTATTTATTTCACTTCCCGAGCCCCTGGAAGCATGAAAATCACTTTAAACATGCTAATTTTAGCTCTAACACTGATGATCCACCTACAAATGTGAACTGACGTTCAAAAATAAAACATTTGAAAACGGACCATTTTCCACATTTCTGAAGCATGACGTAATGGGGGGGTGTTATCTCTTTTGTCGAAAATCAGCCGTTTTTGCTCGAACATTAAATGCCTCCAAATGGTATTTAATTAACTTCCCGAGCCCCTGGAAGCATGAAAATCACTTTAAACATGCTAATTTTAGCTCTAACACTGATGATCCACCTACAAATGTGAACTGACGTTCAAAAATAAAACATTTGAAAACGGACCATTTTCCACATTTCTGAAGCATGACGTAATGGGGGGGTGTTATCTCTTTTGTCGAAAATCAGCCGTTTTTGCTCGAACATTAAATGCCTCCAAATGGTATTTAATTAAATTCCCGGGGTGAAGAAACCCTTTTTGAGAACTCAGAGTGAGTAAATTGGCCATTTTCATGCACTTTTAACCATTCCATAAATCTTGTGTTTTGGGCCCCTGGAAGCATGAAAATCACTTTAAACATGCTAATTTTAGCTCTAACACTAATGATCCACCTACAAATGTGAACTGACGTTCAAAAATAAAACATTTGAAAACGGACCATTTCCCACATTTCTGAAGCATGACGTAATGGGGGGGTGTTATCTCTTTTGTCGAAAATCAGCCGTTTTTGCTCGAACATTAAATGCCTCCAAATGGTATTTAATTAACTTCCCGAGCCCCTGGAAGCATGAAAATCACTTTAAACATACTAATTTGAGCTCTAACACTGATGATCCACCTACAAATGTGAACTGACGTTCAAAAATAAAACATTTGAAAACGGACCATTTTCCACATTTCTGAAGCATGACGTAATGGGGGGGTGTTATCTCTTTTGTCGAAAATCAGCCGTTTTTGCTTCAACATTAAATGCCTCCAAATGGTATTTAATTAACTTCCCGGGGTGAAGAAACCCTTTTTGAGAACTCAGAGTGAGTAAATTGGCCATTTTCATGCACTTTTAACCATTCCATAAATCTTGTGTTTTGGGCCCCTGGAAGCATGAAAATCACTTTAAACATGCTAATTTTAGCTCTAACACTGATGATCCACCTACAAATGTGAACTGACGTTCAAAAATAAAACATTTGAAAACGGACCATTTTCCACATTTCTGAAGCATGACGTAATGGGGGGGTGTTATCTCTTTTGTCGAAAATCAGCCGTTTTTGCTCGAACATTAAATGCCTCCAAATGGTATTTAATTAACTTCCCGAGCCCCTGGAAGCATGAAAATCACTTTAAACATGCTAATTTTAGCTCTAACACTGATGATCCACCTACAAATGTGAACTGACGTTCAAAAATAAAACATTTGAAAACGGACCATTTTCCACATTTCTGAAGCATGACGTAATGGGGGGGTGTTATCTCTTTTGTCGAAAATCAGCCGTTTTTGCTCGAACATTAAATGCCTCCAAATGGTATTTAATTAACTTCCCGAGCCCCTGGAAGCATGAAAATCACTTTAAACATGCTAATTTTAGCTCTAACACTGATGATCCACCTACAAATGTGAACTGACGTTCAAAAATAAAACATTTGAAAACGGACCATTTTCCACATTTCTGAAGCATGACGTAATGGGGGGGTGTTATCTCTTTTGTCGAAAATCAGCCGTTTTTGCTCGAACATTAAATGCCTCCAAATGGTATTTAATTAACTTCCCGAGCCCCTGGAAGCATGAAAATCACTTTAAACATGCTAATTTTAGCTCTAACACTGATGATCCACCTACAAATGTGAACTGACGTTCAAAAATAAAACATTTGAAAACGGACCATTTTCCACATTTCTGTAGCATGACGTAATGGGGGGGTGTTATCTCTTTTGTCGAAAATCAGCCGTTTTTGCTCGAACATTAAATGCCTCCAAATGGTATTTATTTCACTTCCCGGGGTGAAGAAACCCTTTTTGAGAACTCAGAGTGAGTAAATTGGCCATTTTCATGCACTTTTAACCATTCCATAAATCTTGTGTTTTGGGCCCCTGGAAGCATGAAAATCACTTTAAACATGCTAATTTTAGCTCTAACACTGATGATCCACCTACAAATGTGAACTGACGTTCAAAAATAAAACATTTGAAAACGGACCATTTTCCACATTTCTGAAGCATGACGTAATGGGGGGGGTGTTATCTCTTTTGTCGAAAATCAGCCGTTTTTGCTCGAACATTAAATGCCTCCAAATGGTATTTATTTCACTTCCCGGGGTGAAGAAACCCTTTTTGAGAACTCAGAGTGAGTAAATTGGCCATTTTCATGCACTTTTAACCATTCCATAAATCTTGTGTTTTGGGCCCCTGGAAGCATGAAAATCACTTTAAACATGCTAATTTTAGCTCTAACACTGATGATCCACCTACAAATGTGAACTGACGTTCAAAAATAAAACATTTGAAAAAGGACCATTTTCCACATTTCTGAAGCATGACGTAATGGGGGGGTGTTATCTCTTTTGTCGAAAATCTGCCGTTTTTGCTCGAACATTAAATGCCTCCAAATGGTATTTAATTAACTTCCCGAGCCCCTGGAAGCATGAAAATCACTTTAAACACGCTAATTTTAGCTCTAACACTGATGATCAACCTACAAATGTGAACTGACGTTCAAAAATAAAACATTTGAAAACGGACCATTTTCCACATTTCTGAAGCATGACGTAATGGGGGGGTGTTATCTCTTTTGTCGAAAATCAGCCGTTTTTGCTCGAACATTAAATGCCTCCAAATGGTATTTAATTAACTTCCCGAGCCCCTGGAAGCATGAAAATCACTTTAAACATGCTAATTTTAGCTCTAACACTGATGATCCACCTACAAATGTGAACTGACGTTCAAAAATAAAACATTTGAAAACGGACCATTTTCCACATTTCTGAAGCATGACGTAATGGGGGGGTGTTATCTCTTTTGTCGAAAATCAGCCGTTTTTGCTTGAACATTAAATGCCTCCAAATGGTATTTAATTAACTTCCCGAGCCCCTGGAAGCATGAAAATCACTTTAAACATGCTAATTTTAGCTCTAACACTGATGATCCACCTACAAATGTGAACTGACGTTCAAAAATAAAACATTTGAAAACGGACCATTTTCCACATTTCTGAAGCATGACGTAATGGGGGGGTGTTATCTCTTTTGTCGAAAATCAGCCGTTTTTGCTCGAACATTAAATGCCTCCAAATGGTATTTAATTAACTTCCCGAGCCCCTGGAAGCATGAAAATCACTTTAAACATGCTAATTTTAGCTCTAACACTGATGATCCACCTACAAATGTGAACTGACGTTCAAAAATAAAACATTTGAAAACGGACCATTTTCCACATTTCTGAAGCATGACGTAATGGGGGGGTGTTATCTCTTTTGTCGAAAATCAGCCGTTTTTGCTCGAACATTAAATGCCTCCAAATGGTATTTATTTCACTTCCCGAGCCCCTGGAAGCATGAAAATCACTTTAAACATGCTAATTTTAGCTCTAACACTGATGATCCACCTACAAATGTGAACTGACGTTCAAAAATAAAACATTTGAAAACGGACCATTTTCCACATTTCTGAAGCATGACGTAATGGGGGGGTGTTATCTCTTTTGTCGAAAATCAGCCGTTTTTGCTCGAACATTAAATGCCTCCAAATGGTATTTAATTAATTTCCCGGGGTGAAGAAATCCTTTTTGAGAACTCAGAGTGAGTAAATTGGCCATTTTCATGCGCTTTTAACCATTCCATTAATCTTGTGTTTTGGGCCCCTGGAAGCATGAAAATCACTTTAAACATGCTAATTTTAGCTCTAACACTGATGATCCACCTACAAATGTGAACTGACGTTCAAAAATAAAACATTTGAAAACGGACCATTTTCCACATTTCTGAAGCATGACGTAATGGGGGGGGTGTTATCTCTTTTGTCGAAAATCAGCCGTTTTTGCTCGAACATTAAATGCCTCCAAATGGTATTTAATTAACTTCCCGAGCCCCTGGAAGCATGAAAATCACTTTAAACATGCTAATTTTAGCTCTAACACTGATGATCCACCTACAAATGTGAACTGACGTTCAAAAATAAAACATTTGAAAACGGACCATTTTCCACATTTCTGAAGCATGACGTAATGGGGGGGTGTTATCTCTTTTGTCGAAAATCAGCCGTTTTTGCTCGAACATTAAATGCCTCCAAATGGTATTTATTTCACTTCCTTAGCCCCTGGAAGCATGAAAATCACTTTAAACATGCTAATTTTAGCTCTAACACTGATGATCCACCTACAAATGTGAACTGACGTTCAAAAATAAAACATTTGAAAACGGACTATTTTCCACATTTCTGAAGCATGACGTAATGGGGGGGTGTTATCTCTTTTGTCGAAAATCAGCCGTTTTTGCTCGAACATTAAATGCCTCCAAATGGTATTTATTTCACTTCCCGAGCCCCTGGAAGCATGAAAATCACTTTAAACATGCTAATTTTAGCTCTAACACTGATGATCCACCTACAAATGTGAACTGACGTTCAAAAATAAAACATTTGAAAACGGACCATTTTCCACATTTCTGAAGCATGACGTAATGGGGGGGTGTTATCTCTTTTGTCGAAAATCAGCCGTTTTTGCTTGAACATTAAATGCCTCCAAATGGTATTTAATTAACTTCCCGAGCCCCTGGAAGCATGAAAATCACTTTAAACATGCTAATTTTAGCTCTAACACTGATGATCCACCTACAAATGTGAACTGACGTTCAAAAATAAAACATTTGAAAACGGACCATTTTCCACATTTCTGTAGCATGACGTAATGGGGGGGTGTTATCTCTTTTGTCGAAAATCAGCCGTTTTTGCTCGAACATTAAATGCCTCCAAATGGTATTTATTTCACTTCCCGGGGTGAAGAAACCCTTTTTGAGAACTCAGAGTGAGTAAATTGGCCATTTTCATGCACTTTTAACCATTCCATAAATCTTGTGTTTTGGGCCCCTGGAAGCATGAAAATCACTTTAAACATGCTAATTTTAGCTCTAACACTGATGATCCACCTACAAATGTGAACTGACGTTCAAAAATAAAACATTTGAAAACGGACCATTTTCCACATTTCTGAAGCATGACGTAATGGGGGGGGTGTTATCTCTTTTGTCGAAAATCAGCCGTTTTTGCTCGAACATTAAATGCCTCCAAATGGTATTTATTTCACTTCCCGGGGTGAAGAAACCCTTTTTGAGAACTCAGAGTGAGTAAATTGGCCATTTTCATGCACTTTTAACCATTCCATAAATCTTGTGTTTTGGGCCCCTGGAAGCATGAAAATCACTTTAAACATGCTAATTTTAGCTCTAACACTGATGATCCACCTACAAATGTGAACTGACGTTCAAAAATAAAACATTTGAAAACGGACCATTTTCCACATTTCTGAAGCATGACGTAATGGGGGGGTGTTATCTCTTTTGTCGAAAATCAGCCGTTTTTGCTCGAACATTAAATGCCTCCAAATGGTATTTAATTAACTTCCCGAGCCCCTGGAAGCATGAAAATCACTTTAAACATGCTAATTTTAGCTCTAACACTGATGATCAACCTACAAATGTGAACTGACGTTCAAAAATAAAACATTTGAAAACGGACCATTTTCCACATTTCTGAAGCATGACGTAATGGGGGGGTGTTATCTCTTTTGTCGAAAATCAGCCGTTTTTGCTCGAACATTAAATGCCTCCAAATGGTATTTAATTAACTTCCCGAGCCCCTGGAAGCATGAAAATCACTTTAAACATGCTAATTTTAGCTCTAACACTGATGATCCACCTACAAATGTGAACTGACGTTCAAAAATAAAACATTTGAAAACGGACCATTTTCCACATTTCTGAAGCATGACGTAATGGGGGGGTGTTATCTCTTTTGTCGAAAATCAGCCGTTTTTGCTCGAACATTAAATGCCTCCAAATGGTATTTAATTAACTTCCCGGGGTGAAGAAACCCTTTTTGAGAACTCAGAGTGAGTAAATTGGCCATTTTCATGCACTTTTAACCATTCCATAAATCTTGTGTTTTGGGCCCCTGGAAGCATGAAAATCACTTTAAACATGCTAATTTTAGCTCTAACACTGATGATTCACCTACAAATGTGAACTGACGTTCAAAAATAAAACATTTGAAAACGGACCATTTTCCACATTTCTGAAGCATGACGTAATGGGGGGGTGTTATCTCTTTTGTCGAAAATCAGCCGTTTTTGCTCGAACATTAAATGCCTCCAAATGGTATTTAATTAACTTCCCGAGCCCCTGGAAGCATGAAAATCACTTTAAACATGCTAATTTTAGCTCTAACACTGATGATCCACCTACAAATGTGAACTGACTTTCAAAAATAAAACATTTGAAAACGGACCATTTTCCACATTTCTGAAGCATGACGTAATGGGGGGGTGTTATCTCTTTTGTCGAAAATCAGCCGTTTTTGCTCGAACATTAAATGCCTCCAAATGGTATTTATTTCACTTCCCGAGCCCCTGGAAGCATGAAAATCACTTTAAACATGCTAATTTTAGCTCTAACACTGATGATCCACCTACAAATGTGAACTGACGTTCAAAAATAAAACATTTGAAAACGGACCATTTTCCACATTTCTGAAGCATGACGTAATGGGGGGGTGTTATCTCTTTTGTCGAAAATCAGCCGTTTTTGCTCGAACATTAAATGCCTCCAAATGGTATTTAATTAACTTCCCGGGGTGAAGAAACCCTTTTTGAGAACTCAGAGTGAGTAAATAGGCCATTTTCATGCGCTTTTAACCATTCCATTAATCTTGTGTTTTGGGCCCCTGGAAGCATGAAAATCACTTTAAACATGCTAATTTTAGCTCTAACACTGATGATCCACCTACAAATGTGAACTGACGTTCAAAAATAAAACATTTGAAAACGGACCATTTTCCACATTTCTGAAGCATGACGTAATGGGGGGGTGTTATCTCTTTTGTCGAAAATCAGCCGTTTTTGCTCGAACATTAAATGCCTCCAAATGGTATTTAATTAACTTCCCGAGCCCCTGGAAGCATGAAAATCACTTTAAACATGCTAATTTTAGCTCTAACACTGATGATCCACCTACAAATGTGAACTGACGTTCAAAAATAAAACATTTGAAAACGGACCATTTTCCACATTTCTGAAGCATGACGTAATGGGGGGGTGTTATCTCTTTTGTCGAAAATCAGCCGTTTTTGCTCGAACATTAAATGCCTCCAAATGGTATTTATTTCACTTCCTTAGCCCCTGGAAGCATGAAAATCACTTTAAACATGCTAATTTTAGCTCTAACACTGATGATCCACCTACAAATGTGAACTGACGTTCAAAAATAAAACATTTGAAAACGGACTATTTTCCACATTTCTGAAGCATGACGTAATGGGGGGGTGTTATCTCTTTTGTCGAAAATCAGCCGTTTTTGCTCGAACATTAAATGCCTCCAAATGGTATTTATTTCACTTCCTGAGCCCCTGGAAGCATGAAAATCACTTTAAACATGCTAATTTTAGCTCTAACACTGATGATCCACCTACAAATGTGAACTGACGTTCAAAAATAAAACATTTGAAAACGGACCATTTTCCACATTTCTGAAGCATGACGTAATGGGGGGGTGTTATCTCTTTTGTCGAAAATCAGCCGTTTTTGCTTCAACATTAAATGCCTCCAAATGGTATTTAATTAACTTCCCGGGGTGAAGAAACCCTTTTTGAGAACTCAGAGTGAGTAAATTGGCCATTTTCATGCACTTTTAACCATTCCATAAATCTTGTGTTTTGGGCCCCTGGAAGCATGAAAATGACTTTAAACATGCTAATTTTAGCTCTAACACTGATGATCCACCTACAAATGTGAACTGACGTTCAAAAATAAAACATTTGAAAACGGACCATTTTCCACATTTCTGAAGCATGACGTAATGGGGGGGTGTTATCTCTTTTGTCGAAAATCAGCCGTTTTTGCTCGAACATTAAATGCCTCCAAATGGTATTTAATTAACTTCCCGAGCCCCTGGAAGCATGAAAATCACTTTAAACATGCTAATTTTAGCTCTAACACTGATGATCCACCTACAAATGTGAACTGACGTTCAAAAATAAAACATTTGAAAACGGACCATTTTCCACATTTCTGAAGCATGACGTAATGGGGGGGTGTTATCTCTTTTGTCGAAAATCAGCCGTTTTTGCTCGAACATTAAATGCCTCCAAATGGTATTTAATTAACTTCCCGGGGTGAAGAAACCCTTTTTGAGAACTCAGAGTGAGTAAATTGGCCATTTTCATGCACTTTTAACCATTCCATAAATCTTGTGTTTTGGGCCCCTGGAAGCATGAAAATCACTTTAAACATGCTAATTTTAGCTCTAACACTGATGATCCACCTACAAATGTGAACTGACGTTCAAAAATAAAACATTTGAAAACTGACCATTTTCCACATTTCTGAAGCATGACGTAATGGGGGGGTGTTATCTCTTTTGTCGAAAATCAGCCGTTTTTGCTCGAACATTAAATGCCTCCAAATGGTATTTAATTAACTTCCCGAGCCCCTGGAAGCATGAAAATCACTTTAAACATGCTAATTTTAGCTCTAACACTGATGATCCACCTACAAATGTGAACTGACGTTCAAAAATAAAACATTTGAAAACGGACCATTTTCCACATTTCTGAAGCATGACGTAATGGGGGGGTGTTATCTCTTTTGTCGAAAATCAGCCGTTTTTGCTCGAACATTAAATGCCTCCAAATGGTATTTAATTAACTTCCCGGGGTGAAGAAACCCTTTTTGAGAACTCAGAGTGAGTAAATTGGCCATTTTCATGCACTTTTAACCATTCCATAAATCTTGTGTTTTGGGCCCCTGGAAGCATGAAAATCACTTTAAACATGCTAATTTTAGCTCTAACACTAATGATCCACCTACAAATGTGAACTGACGTTCAAAAATAAAACATTTGAAAACGGACCATTTCCCACATTTCTGAAGCATGACGTAATGGGGGGGTGTTATCTCTTTTGTCGAAAATCAGCCGTTTTTGCTCGAACATTAAATGCCTCCAAATGGTATTTAATTAACTTCCCGAGCCCCTGGAAGCATGAAAATCACTTTAAACATGCTAATTTTAGCTCTAACACTGATGATCCACCTACAAATGTGAACTGACGTTCAAAAATAAAACATTTGAAAACGGACCATTTTCCACATTTCTGAAGCATGACGTAATGGGGGGGTGTTATCTCTTTTGTCGAAAATCAGCCGTTTTTGCTTCAACATTAAATGCCTCCAAATGGTATTTAATTAACTTCCCGGGGTGAAGAAACCCTTTTTGAGAACTCAGAGTGAGTAAATTGGCCATTTTCATGCACTTTTAACCATTCCATAAATCTTGTGTTTTGGGCCCCTGGAAGCATGAAAATCACTTTAAACATGCTAATTTTAGCTCTAACACTGATGATCCACCTACAAATGTGAACTGACGTTCAAAAATAAAACATTTGAAAACGGACCATTTTCCACATTTCTGAAGCATGACGTAATGGGGGGGTGTTATCTCTTTTGTCGAAAATCAGCCGTTTTTGCTCGAACATTAAATGCCTCCAAATGGTATTTAATTAACTTCCCGAGCCCCTGGAAGCATGAAAATAACTTTAAACATGCTAATTTTAGCTCTAACACTGATGATCCACCTACAAATGTGAACTGACGTTCAAAAATAAAACATTTGAAAACGGACCATTTTCCACATTTCTGAAGCATGACGTAATGGGGGGGTGTTATCTCTTTTGTCGAAAATCAGCCGTTTTTGCTCGAACATTAAATGCCTCCAAATGGTATTTAATTAACTTCCCGGGGTGAAGAAACCCTTTTTGAGAACTCAGAGTGAGTAAATTGGCCATTTTCATGCACTTTTAACCATTCCATAAATCTTGTGTTTTGGGCCCCTGGAAGCATGAAAATCACTTTAAACATGCTAATTTTAGCTCTAACACTGATGATCCACCTACAAATGTGAACTGACGTTCAAAAATAAAACATTTGAAAACGGACCATTTTCCACATTTCTGAAGCATGACGTAATGGGGGGGTGTTATCTCTTTTGTCGAAAATCAGCCGTTTTTGCTCGAACATTAAATGCCTCCAAATGGTATTTAATTAACTTCCCGAGCCCCTGGAAGCATGAAAATAACTTTAAACATGCTAATTTTAGCTCTAACACTGATGATCCACCTACAAATGTGAACTGACGTTCAAAAATAAAACATTTGAAAACGGACCATTTTCCACATTTCTGAAGCATGACGTAATGGGGGGGTGTTATCTCTTTTGTCGAAAATCAGCCGTTTTTGCTCGAACATTAAATGCCTCCAAATGGTATTTAATTAACTTCCCGAGCCCCTGGAAGCATGAAAATCACTTTAAACATGCTAATTTTAGCTCTAACACTGATGATCCACCTACAAATGTGAACTGACGTTCAAAAATAAAACATTTGAAAACGGACCATTTTCCACATTTCTGAAGCATGACGTAATGGGGGGGTGTTATCTCTTTTGTCGAAAATCAGCCGTTTTTGCTCGAACATTAAATGCCTCCAAATGGTATTTATTTCACTTCCTTAGCCCCTGGAAGCATGAAAATCACTTTAAACATGCTAATTTTAGCTCTAACACTGATGATCCACCTACAAATGTGAACTGACGTTCAAAAATAAAACATTTGAAAACGGACTATTTTCCACATTTCTGAAGCATGACGTAATGGGGGGGTGTTATCTCTTTTGTCGAAAATCAGCCGTTTTTGCTCGAACATTAAATGCCTCCAAATGGTATTTATTTCACTTCCCGAGCCCCTGGAAGCATGAAAATCACTTTAAACATGCTAATTTTAGCTCTAACACTGATGATCCACCTACAAATGTGAACTGACGTTCAAAAATAAAACATTTGAAAACGGACCATTTTCCACATTTCTGAAGCATGACGTAATGGGGGGGTGTTATCTCTTTTGTCGAAAATCAGCCGTTTTTGCTCGAACATTAAATGCCTCCAAATGGTATTTAATTAACTTCCCGAGCCCCTGGAAGCATGAAAATCACTTTAAACATGCTAATTTTAGCTCTAACACTGATGATCCACCTACAAATGTGAACTGACGTTCAAAAATAAAACATTTGAAAACGGACCATTTTCCACATTTCTGAAGCATGACGTAATGGGGGGGTGTTATCTCTTTTGTCGAAAATCAGCCGTTTTTGCTCGAACATTAAATGCCTCCAAATGGTATTTAATTAACTTCCCGGGGTGAAGAAACCCTTTTTGAGAACTCAGAGTGAGTAAATTGGCCATTTTCATGCACTTTTAACCATTCCATAAATCTTGTGTTTTGGGCCCCTGGAAGCATGAAAATCACTTTAAACATGCTAATTTTAGCTCTAACACTGATGATCCACCTACAAATGTGAACTGACGTTCAAAAATAAAACATTTGAAAACTGACCATTTTCCACATTTCTGAAGCATGACGTAATGGGGGGGTGTTATCTCTTTTGTCGAAAATCAGCCGTTTTTGCTCGAACATTAAATGCCTCCAAATGGTATTTAATTAACTTCCCGAGCCCCTGGAAGCATGAAAATCACTTTAAACATGCTAATTTTAGCTCTAACACTGATGATCCACCTACAAATGTGAACTGACGTTCAAAAATAAAACATTTGAAAACGGACCATTTTCCACATTTCTGAAGCATGACGTAATGGGGGGGTGTTATCTCTTTTGTCGAAAATCAGCCGTTTTTGCTCGAACATTAAATGCCTCCAAATGGTATTTAATTAACTTCCCGGGGTGAAGAAACCCTTTTTGAGAACTCAGAGTGAGTAAATTGGCCATTTCCATGCACTTTTAACCATTCCATAAATCTTGTGTTTTGGGCCCCTGGAAGCATGAAAATCACTTTAAACATGCTAATTTTAGCTCTAACACTAATGATCCACCTACAAATGTGAACTGACGTTCAAAAATAAAACATTTGAAAACGGACCATTTCCCACATTTCTGAAGCATGACGTAATGGGGGGGTGTTATCTCTTTTGTCGAAAATCAGCCGTTTTTGCTCGAACATTAAATGCCTCCAAATGGTATTTAATTAACTTCCCGAGCCCCTGGAAGCATGAAAATCACTTTAAACATGCTAATTTTAGCTCTAACACTGATGATCCACCTACAAATGTGAACTGACGTTCAAAAATAAAACATTTGAAAACGGACCATTTTCCACATTTCTGAAGCATGACGTAATGGGGGGTGTTATCTCTTTTGTCGAAAATCAGCCGTTTTTGCTTCAACATTAAATGCCTCCAAATGGTATTTAATTAACTTCCCGGGGTGAAGAAACCCTTTTTGAGAACTCAGAGTGAGTAAATTGGCCATTTTCATGCACTTTTAACCATTCCATAAATCTTGTGTTTTGGGCCCCTGGAAGCATGAAAATCACTTTAAACATGCTAATTTTAGCTCTAACACTGATGATCCACCTACAAATGTGAACTGACGTTCAAAAATAAAACATTTGAAAACGGACCATTTTCCACATTTCTGAAGCATGACGTAATGGGGGGGTGTTATCTCTTTTGTCGAAAATCAGCCGTTTTTGCTCGAACATTAAATGCCTCCAAATGGTATTTAATTAACTTCCCGAGCCCCTGGAAGCATGAAAATCACTTTAAACATGCTAATTTTAGCTCTAACACTGATGATCCACCTACAAATGTGAACTGACGTTCAAAAATAAAACATTTGAAAACGGACCATTTTCCACATTTCTGAAGCATGACGTAATGGGGGGGTGTTATCTCTTTTGTCGAAAATCAGCCGTTTTTGTTCGAACATTAAATGCCTCCAAATGGTATTTAATTAACTTCCCGGGGTGAAGAAACCCTTTTTGAGAACTCAGAGTGAGTAAATTGGCCATTTTCATGCACTTTTAACCATTCCATAAATCTTGTGTTTTGGGCCCCTGGAAGCATGAAAATCACTTTAAACATGCTAATTTTAGCTCTAACACTGATGATCCACCTACAAATGTGAACTGACGTTCAAAAATAAAACATTTGAAAACGGACCATTTTCCACATTTCTGAAGCATGACGTGATGGGGGGGTGTTATCTCTTTTGTCGAAAATCAGCCGTTTTTGCTCGAACATTAAATGCCTCCAAATGGTATTTAATTAACTTCCCGAGCCCCTGGAAGCATGAAAATAACTTTAAACATGCTAATTTTAGCTCTAACACTGATGATCCACCTACAAATGTGAACTGACGTTCAAAAATAAAACATTTGAAAACGGACCATTTTCCACATTTCTGAAGCATGACGTAATGGGGGGGTGTTATCTCTTTTGTCGAAAATCAGCCGTTTTTGCTCGAACATTAAATGCCTCCAAATGGTATTTAATTAACTTCCCGAGCCCCTGGAAGCATGAAAATCACTTTAAACATGCTAATTTTAGCTCTAACACTGATGATCCACCTACAAATGTGAACTGACGTTCAAAAATAAAACATTTGAAAACGGACCATTTTCCACATTTCTGAAGCATGACGTAATGGGGGGGTGTTATCTCTTTTGTCGAAAAACTGCCGTTTTTGCTCGAACATTAAATGCCTCCAAATGGTATTTAATTAACTTCCCGGGGTGAAGAAACCCTTTTTGAGAACTCAGAGTGAGTAAATTGGCCATTTTCATGCACTTTTAACCATTCCATAAATCTTGTGTTTTGGGCCCCTGGAAGCATGAAAATCACTTTAAACATGCTAATTTTAGCTCTAACACTGATGATCCACCTACAAATGTGAACTGACGTTCAAAAATAAAACATTTGAAAACGGACCATTTTCCACATTTCTGAAGCATGACGTAATGGGGGGGGTGTTATCTCTTTTGTCGAAAATCAGCCGTTTTTGCTCGAACATTAAATGCCTCCAAATGGTATTTATTTCACTTCCCGAGCCCCTGGAAGCATGAAAATCACTTTAAACATGCTAATTTTAGCTCTAACACTGATGATCCACCTACAAATGTGAACTGACGTTCAAAAATAAAACATTTGAAAACGGACCATTTTCCACATTTCTGAAGCATGACGTAATGGGGGGGTGTTATCTCTTTTGTCGAAAATCAGCCGTTTTTGCTCGAACATTAAATGCCTCCAAATGGTATTTAATTAACTTCCCGAGCCCCTGGAAGCATGAAAATCACTTTAAACATGCTAATTTTAGCTCTAACACTGATGATCCACCTACAAATGTGAACTGACGTTCAAAAATAAAACATTTGAAAACGGACCATTTTCCACATTTCTGAAGCATGACGTAATGGGGGGGTGTTATCTCTTTTGTCGAAAATCAGCCGTTTTTGCTCGAACATTAAATGCCTCCAAATGGTATTTAATTAACTTCCCGGGGTGAAGAAACCCTTTTTGAGAACTCAGAGTGAGTAAATTGGCCATTTTCATGCACTTTTAACCATTCCATAAATCTTGTGTTTTGGGCCCCTGGAAGCATGAAAATCACTATAAACATGCTAATTTTAGCTCTAACACTAATGATCCACCTACAAATGTGAACTGACGTTCAAAAATAAAACATTTGAAAACGGACCATTTCCCACATTTCTGAAGCATGACGTAATGGGGGGGTGTTATCTCTTTTGTCGAAAATCAGCCGTTTTTGCTCGAACATTAAATGCCTCCAAATGGTATTTAATTAACTTCCCGAGCCCCTGGAAGCATGAAAATCACTTTAAACATGCTAATTTTAGCTCTAACACTGATGATCCACCTACAAATGTGAACTGACGTTCAAAAATAAAACATTTGAAAACGGACCATTTTCCACATTTCTGAAGCATGACGTAATGGGGGGGTGTTATCTCTTTTGTCGAAAATCAGCCGTTTTTGCTTCAACATTAAATGCCTCCAAATGGTATTTAATTAACTTCCCGGGGTGAAGAAACCCTTTTTGAGAACTCAGAGTGAGTAAATTGGCCATTTTCATGCACTTTTAACCATTCCATAAATCTTGTGTTTGGGGCCCCTGGAAGCATGAAAATCACTTTAAACATGCTAATTTTAGCTCTAACACTGATGATCCACCTACAAATGTGAACTGACGTTCAAAAATAAAACATTTGAAAACGGACCATTTTCCACATTTCTGAAGCATGACGTAATGGGGGGGTGTTATCTCTTTTGTCGAAAATCAGCCGTTTTTGCTCGAACATTAAATGCCTCCAAATGGTATTTAATTAACTTCCCGAGCCCCTGGAAGCATGAAAATCACTTTAAACATGCTAATTTTAGCTCTAACACTGATGATCCACCTACAAATGTGAACTGACGTTCAAAAATAAAACATTTGAAAACGGACCATTTTCCACATTTCTGAAGCATGACGTAATGGGGGGGTGTTATCTCTTTTGTCGAAAATCAGCCGTTTTTGCTCGAACATTAAATGCCTCCAAATGGTATTTAATTAACTTCCCGAGCCCCTGGAAGCATGAAAATCACTTTAAACATGCTAATTTTAGCTCTAACACTGATGATCCACCTACAAATGTGAACTGACGTTCAAAAATAAAACATTTGAAAACGGACCATTTTCCACATTTCTGAAGCATGACGTAATGGGGGGGGTGTTATCTCTTTTGTCGAAAATCAGCCGTTTTTGCTCGAACATTAAATGCCTCCAAATGGTATTTAATTAACTTCCCGAGCCCCTGGAAGCATGAAAATCACTTTAAACATGCTAATTTTAGCTCTAACACTGATGATCCACCTACAAATGTGAACTGACGTTCAAAAATAAAACATTTGAAAACGGACCATTTTCCACATTTCTGTAGCATGACGTAATGGGGGGGTGTTATCTCTTTTGTCGAAAATCAGCCGTTTTTGCTCGAACATTAAATGCCTCCAAATGGTATTTATTTCACTTCCCGGGGTGAAGAAACCCTTTTTGAGAACTCAGAGTGAGTAAATTGGCCATTTTCATGCACTTTTAACCATTCCATAAATCTTGTGTTTTGGGCCCCTGGAAGCATGAAAATCACTTTAAACATGCTAATTTTAGCTCTAACACTGATGATCCACCTACAAATGTGAACTGACGTTCAAAAATAAAACATTTGAAAACGGACCATTTTCCACATTTCTGAAGCATGACGTAATGGGGGGGGTGTTATCTCTTTTGTCGAAAATCAGCCGTTTTTGCTCGAACATTAAATGCCTCCAAATGGTATTTATTTCACTTCCCGGGGTGAAGAAACCCTTTTTGAGAACTCAGAGTGAGTAAATTGGCCATTTTCATGCACTTTTAACCATTCCATAAATCTTGTGTTTTGGGCCCCTGGAAGCATGAAAATCACTTTAAACATGCTAATTTTAGCTCTAACACTGATGATCCACCTACAAATGTGAACTGACGTTCAAAAATAAAACATTTGAAAACGGACCATTTTCCACATTTCTGAAGCATGACGTAATGGGGGGGTGTTATCTCTTTTGTCGAAAATCTGCCGTTTTTGCTCGAACATTAAATGCCTCCAAATGGTATTTAATTAACTTCCCGAGCCCCTGGAAGCATGAAAATCACTTTAAACACGCTAATTTTAGCTCTAACACTGATGATCAACCTACAAATGTGAACTGACGTTCAAAAATAAAACATTTGAAAACGGACCATTTTCCACATTTCTGAAGCATGACGTAATGGGGGGGTGTTATCTCTTTTGTCGAAAATCAGCCGTTTTTGCTCGAACATTAAATGCCTCCAAATGGTATTTAATTAACTTCCCGAGCCCCTGGAAGCATGAAAATCACTTTAAACATGCTAATTTTAGCTCTAACACTGATGATCCACCTACAAATGTGAACTGACGTTCAAAAATAAAACATTTGAAAACGGACCATTTTCCACATTTCTGAAGCATGACGTAATGGGGGGGTGTTATCTCTTTTGTCGAAAATCAGCCGTTTTTGCTCGAACATTAAATGCCTCCAAATGGTATTTAATTAACTTCCCGGGGTGAAGAAACCCTTTTTGAGAACTCAGAGTGAGTAAATTGGCCATTTTCATGCACTTTTAACCATTCCTTAAATCTTGTGTTTTGGGCCCCTGGAAGCATGAAAATCACTTTAAACATGCTAATTTTAGCTCTAACACTGATGATTCACCTACAAATGTGAACTGACGTTCAAAAATAAAACATTTGAAAAGGGACCATTTTCCACATTTCTGAAGCATGACGTAATGGGGGGGTGTTATCTCTTTTGTCGAAAATCAGCCGTTTTTGCTCGAACATTAAATGCCTCCAAATGGTATTTAATTAACTTCCCGAGCCCCTGGAAGCATGAAAATCACTTTAAACATGCTAATTTTAGCTCTAACACTGATGATCCACCTACAAATGTGAACTGACGTTCAAAAATAAAACATTTGAAAACGGACCATTTTCCACATTTCTGAAGCATGACGTAATGGGGGGGTGTTATCTCTTTTGTCGAAAATCAGCCGTTTTTGCTCGAACATTAAATGCCTCCAAATGGTATTTAATTAACTTCCCGGGGTGAAGAAACCCTTTTTGAGAACTCAGAGTGAGTAAATTGGCCATTTTCATGCACTTTTAACCATTCCATAAATCTTGTGTTTTGGGCCCCTGGAAGCATGAAAATCACTTTAAACATGCTAATTTTAGCTCTAACACTGATGATCCACCTACAAATGTGAACTGACGTTCAAAAATAAAACATTTGAAAACGGACCATTTTCCACATTTCTGAAGCATGACGTAATGGGGGGGTGTTATCTCTTTTGTCGAAAATCAGCCGTTTTTGCTCGAACATTAAATGCCTCCAAATGGTATTTAATTAACTTCCCGAGCCCCTGGAAGCATGAAAATCACTTTAAACATGCTAATTTTAGCTCTAACACTGATGATCCACCTACAAATGTGAACTGACGTTCAAAAATAAAACATTTGAAAACGGACCATTTTCCACATTTCTGAAGCATGACGTAATGGGGGGTGTTATCTCTTTTGTCGAAAATCAGCCGTTTTTGCTCGAACATTAAATGCCTCCAAATGGTATTTAATTAACTTCCCGGGGTGAAGAAACCCTTTTTGAGAACTCAGAGTGAGTAAATTGGCCATTTTCATGCGCTTTTAACCATTCCATTAATCTTGTGTTTTGGGCCCCTGGAAGCATGAAAATCACTTTAAACATGCTAATTTTAGCTCTAACACTGATGATCCACCTACAAATGTGAACTGACGTTCAAAAATAAAACATTTGAAAACGGACCATTTTCCACATTTCTGAAGCATGACGTAATGGGGGGGTGTTATCTCTTTTGTCGAAAATCAGCCGTTTTTGCTCGAACATTAAATGCCTCCAAATGGTATTTAATTAACTTCCCGAGCCCCTGGAAGCATGAAAATCACTTTAAACATGCTAATTTTAGCTCTAACACTGATGATCCACCTACAAATGTGAACTGACGTTCAAAAATAAAACATTTGAAAACGGACCATTTTCCACATTTCTGAAGCATGACGTAATGGGGGGGTGTTATCTCTTTTGTCGAAAATCAGCCGTTTTTGCTCGAACATTAAATGCCTCCAAATGGTATTTATTTCACTTCCTTAGCCCCTGGAAGCATGAAAATCACTTTAAACATGCTAATTTTAGCTCTAACACTGATGATCCACCTACAAATGTGAACTGACGTTCAAAAATAAAACATTTGAAAACGGACTATTTTCCACATTTCTGAAGCATGACGTAATGGGGGGGTGTTATCTCTTTTGTCGAAAATCAGCCGTTTTTGCTCGAACATTAAATGCCTCCAAATGGTATTTATTTCACTTCCCGAGCCCCTGGAAGCATGAAAATCACTTTAAACATGCTAATTTTAGCTCTAACACTGATGATCCACCTACAAATGTGAACTGACGTTCAAAAATAAAACATTTGAAAACGGACCATTTTCCACATTTCTGAAGCATGACGTAATGGGGGGGTGTTATCTCTTTTGTCGAAAATCAGCCGTTTTTGCTTGAACATTAAATGCCTCCAAATGGTATTTAATTAACTTCCCGAGCCCCTGGAAGCATGAAAATCACTTTAAACATGCTAATTTTAGCTCTAACACTGATGATCCACCTACAAATGTGAACTGACGTTCAAAAATAAAACATTTGAAAACGGACCATTTTCCACATTTCTGAAGCATGACGTAATGGGGGGGTGTTATCTCTTTTGTCGAAAATCAGCCGTTTTTGCTCGAACATTAAATGCCTCCAAATGGTATTTAATTAACTTCCCGAGCCCCTGGAAGCATGAAAATCACTTTAAACATGCTAATTTTAGCTCTAACACTGATGATCCACCTACAAATGTGAACTGACGTTCAAAAATAAAACATTTGAAAACGGACCATTTTCCACATTTCTGAAGCATGACGTAATGGGGGGGTGTTATCTCTTTTGTCGAAAATCAGCCGTTTTTGCTCGAACATTAAATGCCTCCAAATGGTATTTATTTCACTTCCCGAGCCCCTGGAAGCATGAAAATCACTTTAAACATGCTAATTTTAGCTCTAACACTGATGATCCACCTACAAATGTGAACTGACGTTCAAAAATAAAACATTTGAAAACTGACCATTTTCCACATTTCTGAAGCATGACGTAATGGGGGGGTGTTATCTCTTTTGTCGAAAATCAGCCGTTTTTGCTCGAACATTAAATGCCTCCAAATGGTATTTAATTAACTTCCCGGGGTGAAGAAATCCTTTTTGAGAACTCAGAGTGAGTAAATTGGCCATTTTCATGCGCTTTTAACCATTCCATTAATCTTGTGTTTTGGGCCCCTGGAAGCATGAAAATCACTTTAAACATGCTAATTTTAGCTCTAACACTGATGATCCACCTACAAATGTGAACTGACGTTCAAAAATAAAACATTTGAAAACGGACCATTTTCCACATTTCTGAAGCATGACGTAATGGGGGGGTGTTATCTCTTTTGTCGAAAATCAGCCGTTTTTGCTCGAACATTAAATGCCTCCAAATGGTATTTAATTAACTTCCCGAGCCCCTGGAAGCATGAAAATCACTTTAAACATGCTAATTTTAGCTCTAACACTGATGATCCACCTACAAATGTGAACTGACGTTCGAAAATAAAACATTTGAAAACGGCCCATTTTCCACATTTCTGAAGCATGACGTAATGGGGGGGTGTTATCTCTTTTGTCGAAAATCAGCCGTTTTTGCTCGAACATTAAATGCCTCCAAATGGTATTTATTTCACTTCCTTAGCCCCTGGAAGCATGAAAATCACTTTAAACATGCTAATTTTAGCTCTAACACTGATGATCCACCTACAAATGTGAACTGACGTTCAAAAATAAAACATTTGAAAACGGACTATTTTCCACATTTCTGAAGCATGACGTAATGGGGGGGTGTTATCTCTTTTGTCGAAAATCAGCCGTTTTTGCTCGAACATTAAATGCCTCCAAATGGTATTTATTTCACTTCCCGAGCCCCTGGAAGCATGAAAATCACTTTAAACATGCTAATTTTAGCTCTAACACTGATGATCCACCTACAAATGTGAACTGACGTTCAAAAATAAAACATTTGAAAACGGACCATTTTCCACATTTCTGAAGCATGACGTAATGGGGGGGTGTTATCTCTTTTGTCGAAAATCAGCCGTTTTTGCTTGAACATTAAATGCCTCCAAATGGTATTTAATTAACTTCCCGAGCCCCTGGAAGCATGAAAATCACTTTAAACATGCTAATTTTAGCTCTAACACTGATGATCCACCTACAAATGTGAACTGACGTTCAAAAATAAAACATTTGAAAACGGACCATTTTCCACATTTCTGAAGCATGACGTAATGGGGGGGGTGTTATCTCTTTTGTCGAAAATCAGCCGTTTTTGCTTGAACATTAAATGCCTCCAAATGGTATTTATTTCACTTCCCGGGGTGAAGAAACCCTTTTTGAGAACTCAGAGTGAGTAAATTGGCCATTTTCATGCACTTTTAACCATTCCATAAATCTTGTGTTTTGGGCCCCTGGAAGCATGAAAATCACTTTAAACATGCTAATTTTAGCTCTAACACTGATGATCCACCTACAAATGTGAACTGACGTTCAAAAATAAAACATTTGAAAACGGATCATTTTCCACATTTCTGAAGCATGACGTAATGGGGGGGGTGTTATCTCTTTTGTCGAAAATCAGCCGTTTTTGCTCGAACATTAAATGCCTCCAAATGGTATTTATTTCACTTCCCGGGGTGAAGAAACCCTTTTTGAGAACTCAGAGTGAGTAAATTGGCCATTTTCATGCACTTTTAACCATTCCATAAATCTTGTGTTTTGGGCCCCTGGAAGCATGAAAATCACTTTAAACATGCTAATTTTAGCTCTAACACTGATGATCCACCTACAAATGTGAACTGACGTTCAAAAATAAAACATTTGAAAACGGACCATTTTCCACATTTCTGAAGCATGACGTAATGGGGGGGTGTTATCTCTTTTGTCGAAAATCAGCCGTTTTTGCTCGAACATTAAATGCCTCCAAATGGTATTTAATTAACTTCCCGAGCCCCTGGAAGCATGAAAATCACTTTAAACATGCTAATTTTAGCTCTAACACTGATGATCAACCTACAAATGTGAACTGACGTTCAAAAATAAAACATTTGAAAACGGACCATTTTCCACATTTCTGAAGCATGACGTAATGGGGGGGTGTTATCTCTTTTGTCGAAAATCAGCCGTTTTTGCTCGAACATTAAATGCCTCCAAATGGTATTTAATTAACTTCCCGAGCCCCTGGAAGCATGAAAATCACTTTAAACATGCTAATTTTAGCTCTAACACTGATGATCCACCTACAAATGTGAACTGACGTTCAAAAATAAAACATTTGAAAACGGACCATTTTCCACATTTCTGAAGCATGACGTAATGGGGGGGTGTTATCTCTTTTGTCGAAAATCAGCCGTTTTTGCTCGAACATTAAATGCCTCCAAATGGTATTTAATTAACTTCCCGGGGTGAAGAAACCCTTTTTGAGAACTCAGAGTGAGTAAATTGGCCATTTTCATGCACTTTTAACCATTCCATAAATCTTGTGTTTTGGGCCCCTGGAAGCATGAAAATCACTTTAAACATGCTAATTTTAGCTCTAACACTGATGATTCACCTACAAATGTGAACTGACGTTCAAAAATAAAACATTTGAAAAGGGACCATTTTCCACATTTCTGAAGCATGACGTAATGGGGGGGTGTTATCTCTTTTGTCGAAAATCAGCCGTTTTTGCTCGAACATTAAATGCCTCCAAATGGTATTTAATTAACTTCCCGAGCCCCTGGAAGCATGAAAATCACTTTAAACATGCTAATTTTAGCTCTAACACTGATGATCCACCTACAAATGTGAACTGACGTTCAAAAATAAAACATTTGAAAACGGACCATTTTCCACATTTCTGAAGCATGACGTAATGGGGGGGTGTTATCTCTTTTGTCGAAAATCAGCCGTTTTTGCTCGAACATTAAATGCCTCCAAATGGTATTTATTTCACTTCCCGAGCCCCTGGAAGCATGAAAATCACTTTAAACATGCTAATTTTAGCTCTAACACTGATGATCCACCTACAAATGTGAACTGACGTTCAAAAATAAAACATTTGAAAACGGACCATTTTCCACATTTCTGAAGCATGACGTAATGGGGGGGTGTTATCTCTTTTGTCGAAAATCAGCCGTTTTTGCTCGAACATTAAATGCCTCCAAATGGTATTTAATTAACTTCCCGGGGTGAAGAAACCCTTTTTGAGAACTCAGAGTGAGTAAATAGGCCATTTTCATGCGCTTTTAACCATTCCATTAATCTTGTGTTTTGGGCCCCTGGAAGCATGAAAATCACTTTAAACATGCTAATTTTAGCTCTAACACTGATGATCCACCTACAAATGTGAACTGACGTTCAAAAATAAAACATTTGAAAACGGACCATTTTCCACATTTCTGAAGCATGACGTAATGGGGGGGTGTTATCTCTTTTGTCGAAAATCAGCCGTTTTTGCTCGAACATTAAATGCCTCCAAATGGTATTTAATTAACTTCCTGAGCCCCTGGAAGCATGAAAATCACTTTAAACATGCTAATTTTAGCTCTAACACTGATGATCCACCTACAAATGTGAACTGACGTTCAAAAATAAAACATTTGAAAACGGACCATTTTCCACATTTCTGAAGCATGACGTAATGGGGGGGTGTTATCTCTTTTGTCGAAAATCAGCCGTTTTTGCTCGAACATTAAATGCCTCCAAATGGTATTTATTTCACTTCCTTAGCCCCTGGAAGCATGAAAATCACTTTAAACATGCTAATTTTAGCTCTAACACTGATGATCCACCTACAAATGTGAACTGACGTTCAAAAATAAAACATTTGAAAACGGACTATTTTCCACATTTCTGAAGCATGACGTAATGGGGGGGTGTTATCTCTTTTGTCGAAAATCAGCCGTTTTTGCTCGAACATTAAATGCCTCCAAATGGTATTTATTTCACTTCCTGAGCCCCTGGAAGCATGAAAATCACTTTAAACATGCTAATTTTAGCTCTAACACTGATGATCCACCTACAAATGTGAACTGACGTTCAAAAATAAAACATTTGAAAACGGACCATTTTCCACATTTCTGAAGCATGACGTAATGGGGGGGTGTTATCTCTTTTGTCGAAAATCAGCCGTTTTTGCTTCAACATTAAATGCCTCCAAATGGTATTTAATTAACTTCCCGGGGTGAAGAAACCCTTTTTGAGAACTCAGAGTGAGTAAATTGGCCATTTTCATGCACTTTTAACCATTCCATAAATCTTGTGTTTTGGGCCCCTGGAAGCATGAAAATGACTTTAAACATGCTAATTTTAGCTCTAACACTGATGATCCACCTACAAATGTGAACTGACGTTCAAAAATAAAACATTTGAAAACGGACCATTTTCCACATTTCTGTAGCATGACGTAATGGGGGGGTGTTATCTCTTTTGTCGAAAATCAGCCGTTTTTGCTCGAACATTAAATGCCTCCAAATGGTATTTAATTAACTTCCCGAGCCCCTGGAAGCATGAAAATCACTTTAAACATGCTAATTTTAGCTCTAACACTGATGATCCACCTACAAATGTGAACTGACGTTCAAAAATAAAACATTTGAAAACGGACCATTTTCCACATTTCTGTAGCATGACGTAATGGGGGGGTGTTATCTCTTTTGTCGAAAATGAGCCGTTTTTGCTCGAACATTAAATGCCTCCAAATGGTATTTATTTCACTTCCCGGGGTGAAGAAACCCTTTTTGAGAACTCAGAGTGAGTAAATTGGCCATTTTCATGCACTTTTAACCATTCCATAAATCTTGTGTTTTGGGCCCCTGGAAGCATGAAAATCACTTTAAACATGCTAATTTTAGCTCTAACACTGATGATCCACCTACAAATGTGAACTGACGTTCAAAAATAAAACATTTGAAAACGGACCATTTTCCACATTTCTGAAGCATGACGTAATGGGGGGGGTGTTATCTCTTTTGTCGAAAATCAGCCGTTTTTGCTCGAACATTAAATGCCTCCAAATGGTATTTATTTCACTTCCCGGGGTGAAGAAACCCTTTTTGAGAACTCAGAGTGAGTAAATTGGCCATTTTCATGCACTTTTAACCATTCCATAAATCTTGTGTTTTGGGCCCCTGGAAGCATGAAAATCACTTTAAACATGCTAATTTTAGCTCTAACACTGATGATCCACCTACAAATGTGAACTGACGTTCAAAAATAAAACATTTGAAAACGGACCATTTTCCACATTTCTGAAGCATGACGTAATGGGGGGGTGTTATCTCTTTTGTCGAAAATCAGCCGTTTTTGCTCGAACATTAAATGCCTCCAAATGGTATTTAATTAACTTCCCGAGCCCCTGGAAGCATGAAAATCACTTTAAACATGCTAATTTTAGCTCTAACACTGATGATCAACCTACAAATGTGAACTGACGTTCAAAAATAAAACATTTGAAAACGGACCATTTTCCACATTTCTGAAGCATGACGTAATGGGGGCGTGTTATCTCTTTTGTCGAAAATCAGCCGTTTTTGCTCGAACATTAAATGCCTCCAAATGGTATTTAATTAACTTCCCGAGCCCCTGGAAGCATGAAAATCACTTTAGACATGCTAATTTTAGCTCTAACACTGATGATCCACCTACAAATGTGAACTGACGTTCAAAAATAAAACATTTGAAAACGGACCATTTTCCACATTTCTGAAGCATGACGTAATGGGGGGGTGTTATCTCTTTTGTCGAAAATCAGCCGTTTTTGCTCGAACATTAAATGCCTCCAAATGGTATTTAATTAACTTCCCGGGGTGAAGAAACCCTTTTTGAGAACTCAGAGTGAGTAAATTGGCCATTTTCATGCACTTTTAACCATTCCATAAATCTTGTGTTTTGGGCCCCTGGAAGCATGAAAATCACTTTAAACATGCTAATTTTAGCTCTAACACTGATGATTCACCTACAAATGTGAACTGACGTTCAAAAATAAAACATTTGAAAAGGGACCATTTTCCACATTTCTGAAGCATGACGTAATGGGGGGGTGTTATCTCTTTTGTCGAAAATCAGCCGTTTTTGCTCGAACATTAAATGCCTCCAAATGGTATTTAATTAACTTCCCGAGCCCCTGGAAGCATGAAAATCACTTCAAACATGCTAATTTTAGCTCTAACACTGATGATCCACCTACAAATGTGAACTGACGTTCAAAAATAAAACATTTGAAAACGGACCATTTTCCACATTTCTGAAGCATGACGTAATGGGGGGGTGTTATCTCTTTTGTCGAAAATCAGCCGTTTTTGCTCGAACATTAAATGCCTCCAAATGGTATTTAATTAACTTCCCGGGGTGAAGAAACCCTTTTTGAGAACTCAGAGTGAGTAAATTGGCCATTTTCATGCACTTTTAACCATTCCATAAATCTTGTGTTTTGGGCCCCTGGAAGCATGAAAATCACTTTAAACATGCTAATTTTAGCTCTAACACTGATGATTCACCTACAAATGTGAACTGACGTTCAAAAATAAAACATTTGAAAAGGGACCATTTTCCACATTTCTGAAGCATGACGTAATGGGGGGGTGTTATCTCTTTTGTCGAAAATCAGCCGTTTTTGCTCGAACATTAAATGCCTCCAAATGGTATTTAATTAACTTCCCGAGCCCCTGGAAGCATGAAAATCACTTTAAACATGCTAATTTTAGCTCTAACACTGATGATCCACCTACAAATGTGAACTGACGTTCAAAAATAAAACATTTGAAAACGGACCATTTTCCACATTTCTGAAGCATGACGTAATGGGGGGGTGTTATCTCTTTTCTCGAAAATCAGCCGTTTTTGCTCGAACATTAAATGCCTCCAAATGGTATTTAATTAACTTCCCGGGGTGAAGAAACCCTTTTTGAGAACTCAGAGTGAGTAAATTGGCCATTTTCATGCACTTTTAACCATTCCATAAATCTTGTGTTTTGGGCCCCTGGAAGCATGAAAATCACTTTAAACATGCTAATTTTAGCTCTAACACTGATGATTCACCTACAAATGTGAACTGACGTTCAAAAATAAAACATTTGAAAACGGACCATTTTCCACATTTCTGAAGCATGACGTAATGGGGGGGTGTTATCTCTTTTGTCGAAAATCAGCCGTTTTTGCTCGAACATTAAATGCCTCCAAATGGTATTTAATTAACTTCCCGAGCCCCTGGAAGCATGAAAATCACTTTAAACATGCTAATTTTAGCTCTAACACTGATGATCCACCTACAAATGTGAACTGACGTTCAAAAATAAAACATTTGAAAACGGACCATTTTCCACATTTCTGAAGCATGACGTAATGGGGGGGTGTTATCTCTTTTGTCGAAAATCAGCCGTTTTTGCTCGAACATTAAATGCCTCCAAATGGTATTTATTTCACTTCCCGAGCCCCTGGAAGCATGAAAATCACTTTAAACATGCTAATTTTAGCTCTAACACTGATGATCCACCTACAAATGTGAACTGACGTTCAAAAATAAAACATTTGAAAACGGACCATTTTCCACATTTCTGAAGCATGACGTAATGGGGGGGTGTTATCTCTTTTGTCGAAAATCAGCCGTTTTTGCTCGAACATTAAATGCCTCCAAATGGTATTTAAAGAATACTTCCCGGGTTGAAGAAACCATTTTTGAGACTCAAGTGAGTAAATAGGCATTTCATGCGCTTTTAACCATTCCATTAAACCCCCCCCCCCCCCCCACACCCAACACACCCCCCCCCCCCCCACTTTAAACATGCTAATTTTAGCTCTAACACTGATGATACCACCTACAAATGTGAACTGACGTCAACATATTGAAAACGGACCATTTTCCACATTTCTGAAGCATGACGTAATGGGGGGGTGTTATCTCTTTTGTCGAAAATCAGCCGTTTTTGCTCGAACATTAAATGCCTCCAAATGGTATTTAATTAACTTCCTGAGCCCCTGGAAGCATGAAAATCACTTTAAACATGCTAATTTTAGCTCTAACACTGATGATCCACCTACAAATGTGAACTGACGTTCAAAAATAAAACATTTGAAAACGGACCATTTTCCACATTTCTGAAGCATGACGTAATGGGGGGGTGTTATCTCTTTTGTCGAAAATCAGCCGTTTTTGCTCGAACATTAAATGCCTCCAAATGGTATTTATTTCACTTCCTTAGCCCCTGGAAGCATGAAAATCACTTTAAACATGCTAATTTTAGCTCTAACACTGATGATCCACCTACAAATGTGAACTGACGTTCAAAAATAAAACATTTGAAAACGGACTATTTTCCACATTTCTGAAGCATGACGTAATGGGGGGGTGTTATCTCTTTTGTCGAAAATCAGCCGTTTTTGCTCGAACATTAAATGCCTCCAAATGGTATTTATTTCACTTCCTGAGCCCCTGGAAGCATGAAAATCACTTTAAACATGCTAATTTTAGCTCTAACACTGATGATCCACCTACAAATGTGAACTGACGTTCAAAAATAAAACATTTGAAAACGGACCATTTTCCACATTTCTGAAGCATGACGTAATGGGGGGGTGTTATCTCTTTTGTCGAAAATCAGCCGTTTTTGCTTCAACATTAAATGCCTCCAAATGGTATTTAATTAACTTCCGGGTGAAGAAACCCTTTTGAGAACTCAGAGTGAGTAAATTGGCCATTTTCATGCACTTTTAACCATTCCATAAATCTTGTGTTTTGGGCCCCTGGAAGCATGAAAATGACTTTAAACATGCTAATTTTAGCTCTAACACTGATGATCCACCTACAAATGTGAACTGACGTTCAAAAATAAAACATTTGAAAACGGACCATTTTCCACATTTCTGTAGCATGACGTAATGGGGGGGTGTTATCTCTTTTGTCGAAAATCAGCCGTTTTTGCTCGAACATTAAATGCCTCCAAATGGTATTTAATTAACTTCCCGAGCCCCTGGAAGCATGAAAATCACTTTAAACATGCTAATTTTAGCTCTAACACTGATGATCCACCTACAAATGTGAACTGACGTTCAAAAATAAAACATTTGAAAACGGACCATTTTCCACATTTCTGTAGCATGACGTAATGGGGGGGTGTTATCTCTTTTGTCGAAAATCAGCCGTTTTGCTCGAACATTAAATGCCTCCAAATGGTATTTATTTCACTTCCCGGGTGAAGAAACCCTTTTTGAGAACTCAGAGTGAGTAAATTGGCCATTTTCATGCACTTTTAACCATTCCATAAATCTTGTGTTTTGGGGCCCCTGGAAGCATGAAAATCACTTTAAACATGCTAATTTTAGCTCTAACACTGATGATCCACCTACAAATGTGAACTGACGTTCAAAAATAAAACATTTGAAAACGGACCATTTTCCACATTTCTGAAGCATGACGTAATGGGGGGGGTGTTATCTCTTTTGTCGAAAATCAGCCGTTTTTGCTCGAACATTAAATGCCTCCAAATGGTATTTATTTCACTTCCCGGGGTGAAGAAACCCTTTTTGAGAACTCAGAGTGAGTAAATTGGCCATTTTCATGCACTTTTAACCATTCCATAAATCTTGTGTTTTGGGCCCCTGGAAGCATGAAAATCACTTTAAACATGCTAATTTTAGCTCTAACACTGATGATCCACCTACAAATGTGAACTGACGTTCAAAAATAAAACATTTGAAAACGGACCATTTTCCACATTTCTGAAGCATGACGTAATGGGGGGGGTGTTATCTCTTTTGTCGAAAATCAAGCCGTTTTTGCTCGAACATTAAATGCCTCCAAATGGTATTTAATTAACTTCCCGAGCCCCTGGAAGCATGAAAATCACTTTAAACATGCTAATTTTAGCTCTAACACTGATGATCAACCTACAAATGTGAACTGACGTTCAAAAATAAAACATTTGAAAACGGACCATTTTCCACATTTCTGAAGCATGACGTAATGGGGGCGTGTTATCTCTTTTGTCGAAAATCAGACCGTTTTTGCTCGAACATTAAATGCCTCCAAATGGTATTTAATTAACTTCCCGAGCCCCTGGAAGCATGAAAATCACTTTAAACATGCTAATTTTAGCTCTAACACTGATGATCCACCTACAAATGTGAACTGACGTTCAAAAATAAAACATTTGAAAACGGACCATTTCCACATTTCTGAAGCATGACGTAATGGGGGGGTGTTATCTCTTTGTCGAAAATCAGCCGTTTTTGCTCGAACATTAAATGCCTCCAAATGGTATTTAATTAACTTCCCGGGGTGAAGAAACCCTTTTTGAGAACTCAGAGTGAGTAAATTGGCCATTTTCATGCACTTTTAACCATTCCATAAATCTTGTGTTTTGGGCCCCTGGAAGCATGAAAATCACTTTAAACATGCTAATTTTAGCTCTAACACTGATGATTCACCTACAAATGTGAACTGACGTTCAATAAATAAAACATTTGAAAAGGACCATTTTCCACATTTCTGAGCATGACGTAATGGGGGGGTGTTATCTCTTTTGTCGAAAATCAGCCGTTTTTGCTCGAACATTAAATGCCTCCAAATGGTATTTAATTAACTTCCCGAGCCCCTGGAAGCATGAAAATCACTTTAAACATGCTAATTTTAGCTCTAACACTGATGATCCACCTACAAATGTGAACTGACGTTCAAAAATAAAACATTTGAAAACGGACCATTTCCACATTTCTGAAGCATGACGTAATGGGGGGGTGTTATCTCTTTTGTCGAAAATCAGCCGTTTTTGCTCGAACATTAAATGCCTCCAAATGGTATTTAATTAACTTCCCGGGGTGAAGAAACCCTTTTTGAGAACTCAGAGTGAGTAAATTGGCCATTTTCATGCACTTTTAACCATTCCATAAATCTTGTGTTTTGGCCCCTGGAAGCATGAAAATCACTTTAAACATGCTAATTTTAGCTCTAACACTGATGATTCACCTACAAATGTGAACTGACGTTCAAAAATAAAACATTTGAAAACGGACCATTTTCCACATTTCTGAAGCATGACGTAATGGGGGGGTGTTATCTCTTTTGTCGAAAATCAGCCGTTTTTGCTCGAACATTAAATGCCTCCAATGGTATTTATTTCACTTCCGAGCCCTGGAAGCATGAAAATCACTTTAAACATGCTAATTTTAGCTCTAACACTGATGATCACCTACAAATGTGAACTGACGTTCAAAAATAAAAACATTTGAAAACGGACCATTTTCCACATTTCTGAAGCATGACGTAATGGGGGGGTGTTATCTCTTTTGTCGAAAATCAGCCGTTTTTGCTCGAACATTAAATGCCTCCAAATGGTATTTAATTAACTTCCCGGGTGAAGAAACCCTTTTGAGAACTCAGAGTGAGTAAATAGGCCATTTTCATGCGCTTTTAACCATTCCATTAATCTTGTGTTTTGGGCCCCTGGAAGCATGAAAATCACTTTAAACATGCTAATTTTAGCTCTAACACTGATGATCCACCTACAAATGTGAACTGACGTTCAAAAATAAAACATTTGAAACGGACCATTTTCCACATTTCTGAAGCATGACGTAATGGGGGGGTGTTATCTCTTTTGTCGAAAATCAGCCGTTTTTGCTCGAACATTAAATGCCTCCAAATGGTTTTAATTAACTTCCTGAGCCCCTGGAAGCATGAAAATCACTTTAAACATGCTAATTTTAGCTCTAACACTGATGATCCACCTACAAATGTGAACTGACGTTCAAAAATAAAACATTTGAAAACGGACCATTTTCCACATTTCTGAAGCATGACGTAATGGGGGGGTGTTATCTCTTTTGTCGAAAATCAGCCGTTTTTGCTTCAACATTAAATGCCTCCAAATGGTATTTAATTAACTTCCCGGGGTGAAGAAACCCTTTTTGAGAACTCAGAGTGAGTAAATTGGCCATTTTCATGCACTTTTAACCATTCCATAAATCTTGTGTTTTGGCCCCTGAAGCATGAAAATGACTTTAAACATGCTAATTTTAGCTCTAACACTGATGATCCACCTACAAATGTGAACTGACGTTCAAAAATAAAACATTTGAAAACGGACCATTTTCCACATTTCTGAAGCATGACGTAATGGGGGGGTGTTATCTCTTTTGTCGAAAATCAACCGTTTTTGCTCGAACATTAAATGCCTCCAAATGGTATTTAATTAACTTCCCGAGCCCCTGGAAGCATGAAAATCACTTTAAACATGCTAATTTTAGCTCTAACACTGATGATCCACCTACAAATGTGAACTGACGCTCAAAAATAAAACATTTGAAAACGGACCATTTTCCACATTTCTGAAGCATGACGTAATGGGGGGGTGTTATCTCTTTTGTCGAAAATCAGCCGTTTTGCTCGAACATTAAATGCTCCAAATGGTATTTAATTACCTTCCCGGGGTGAAGAAACCCTTTTTGAGAACTCAGAGTGAGTAAATTGGCCATTTTCATGCACTTTTAACCATTCCATAAATCTTGTGTTTTGGGCCCCTGGAAGCATGAAAATCACTTTAAACATGCTAATTTTAGCTCTAACACTGATGATCCACCTACAAATGTGAACTGACGTTCAAAAATAAAACATTTGAAAACGGACCATTTTCCACATTTCTGAAGCATGACGTAATGGGGGGGTGTTATCTCTTTTGTCGAAAATCAGCCGTTTTTGCTCGAAGCATTAAATGCCTCCAAATGGTATTTAATTAACTTCTGAGCCCCTGGAAGCATGAAAATCACTTTAAACATGCTAATTTTAGCTCTAACACTGATGATCCACCTACAAATGTGAACTGACGTTCAAAATAAAACATTTGAAAACGGACCATTTTCCACATTTCTGAAGCATGACGTAATGGGGGGGTGTTATCTCTTTTGTCGAAAATCAGCCGTTTTTTGCTCGAACATTAAATGCCTCCAAATGGTATTTAATTAACTTCCCGGGGTGAAGAAACCCTTTTTGAGAACTCAGAGTGAGTAAATTGGCCATTTTCATGCACTTTTAACCATTCCATAAATCTTGTGTTTTGGGCCCCTGGAAGCATGAAAATCACTTTAAACATGCTAATTTAGCTCTAACACTGATGATCCACCTACAAATGTGAACTGACGTTCAAAAATAAAACATTTGAAAAACGGACCATTTTCACATTTCTGAAGCATGACGTAATGGGGGGGTGTTATCTCTTTTGTCGAAAATCAGCCGTTTTGCTCGAACATTAATTGCCTCCAAATGGTATTTAATTAACTTCCCGAGCCCCTGGAAGCATGAAAATCACTTTAAACATGCTAATTTCAGCTCTAACACTGATGATCCACCTACAAATGTGAACTGACGTTCAAAATAAAACATTTGAAAACGGACCATTTTCCACATTTCTGAAGCATGACGTAATGGGGGGGTGTTATCTCTTTTGTCGAAAATCAGCCGTTTTTGCTCGAACATTAAATGCCTCCAAATGGTATTTAATTAACTTCCCGGGGTGAAGAAACCCTTTTTCAGAACTCAGAGTGAGTAAATTGGCCATTTTCATGCACTTTTAACCATTTCCATAAATCTTGTGTTTTGGGCCCCTGGAAGCATGAAAATCACTTTAAACATGCTAATTTTAGCTCTAACACTGATGATTCACCTACAAATGTGAACTGACGTTCAAAAATAAAACATTTGAAAACGACCATTTTCCACATTTCTGAAGCATGACGTAATGGGGGGGTGTTATCTCTTTTGTCGAAAATCAGCCGTTTTGCTCGAACATTAAATGCCTCCAAATGGTATTTAATTAACTTCCCCGAGCCCCTGGAAGCATGAAAATCACTTTAAACATGCTAATTTTAGCTCTAACACTGATGATCCACCTACAAATGTGAACTGACGTTCAAAAATAAAACATTTGAAAACGGACCATTTTCCACATTTCTGAAGCATGACGTAATGGGGGGGTGTTATCTCTTTTGTCGAAAATCAGCCGTTTTTGCTCGAAACATTAAATGCCTCCAAATGGTATTTAATTAACTTCCCGAGCCCCTGGAAGCATGAAAATCACTTTAAACATGCTAATTTTAGCTCTAACACTGATGATCCACCTACAAATGTGAACTGACGTTCAAAAATAAAACATTTGAAACGGACCATTTTCCACATTTCTGAAGCATGACGTAATGGGGGGGTGTTATCTCTTTTGTCGAAATCAGCCGTTTTTGCTCGAACATTAAATGCCTCCAAATGGTATTTAATTAACTTCCCGAGCCCCTGAAGCATGAAAATCACTTTAAACATGCTAATTTTAGCTCTAACACTGATGATCCACCTACAAATGTGAACTGACGTTCAAAAATAAAACATTTGAAAACGGACCATTTTCCACATTTCTGAAGCATGACGTATGGGGGGGTGTTATCTCTTTTGTCGAAAATCAGCCGTTTTTGCTCGAACATTAATGCCTCCAAATGGTATTTAATTAACTTCCCGGGGGAAGAAACCCTTTTTGAGAACTCAGAGTGAGTAAATTGGCCATTTCATGCACTTTTAACCATTCCATAAATCTTGTGTTTGGGCCCCTGGAAGCATGAAAATCACTTTAAACATGCTAATTTTTAGCTCTAACACTGATGATCCACCTACAAATGTGAACTGACGTTCAAAAATAAAACATTTGAAAACGGACCATTTTCCACATTTCTGAAGCATGACGTAATGGGGGGGTGTTATCTCTTTGTCGAAAATCAGACCGTTTTTGCTCGAACATTAAATGCCTCCAAATGGTATTTAATTAACTTCCCGAGCCCCTGGAAGCATGAAAATCACTTTAAACATGCTAATTTCAGCTCTAACACTGATGATCCACCTACAAATGTGAACTGACGTTCAAAAATAAAACATTTGAAAACGGACCATTTTCCACATTTCTGAAGCATGACGTAATGGGGGGGTGTTATCTCTTTTGTCGAAAATCAGCCGTTTTTGCTCGAACATTAAATGCCTCCAAATGGTATTTAATTAACTTCCCAGGGGTGAAGAAACCCTTTTTCAGAACTCAGAGTGAGTAAATTGGCCATTTTCATGCACTTTTAACCATTCCATAAATCTTGTGTTTTGGGCCCCTGGAAGCATGAAAATCACTTAAACATGCTAATTTTAGCTCTAACACTGATGATTCACCTACAAATGTGAACTGACGTCAAAAATAAAACATTTGAAAACGGACCATTTTCCACATTTCTGAAGCATGACGTAATGGGGGGGTGTTATCTCTTTGTCGAAAATCAGCCCGTTTTTGCTCGAACATTAAATGCCTCCAAATGGTATTTTAATTAACTTCCCGAGCCCCTGGAAGCATGAAAATCACTTTAAACATGCTAATTTTAGCTCTAACACTGATGATCCACCTACAAATGTGAAACTGACGTTCAAAAAATAAAACATTTGAAAACGGACCATTTTCCACATTTCTGAAGCATGACGTAAATGGGGGGGTGTTATCTCTTTTGTCGAAAATCAGCCGTTTTTGCTCGAACATTAAATGCCTCCAAATGGTATTTAATTAACTTCCCGAGCCCCTGAAGCATGAAAATCACTTTAAACATGCTAATTTTAGCTCTAACACTGATGATCCACCTACAATGTGAACTGACGTTCAAAAATAAAACATTTGAAAACGGACCATTTTCCACATTTCTGAAGCATGACGTAATGGGGGGTGTTATCTCTTTTGTCGAAAATCAGCCGTTTTTTGCTCGAACATTAAATGCCTCCAAATGGTATTTAATTAGCTTCCCGGGGTGAAGAAACCCTTTTTGAGAACTCAGAGTGAGTAAATTGGCCATATTTCATGCACTTTTAACCATTCCATAAATCTTGTGTTTTGGGCCCCTGGAAGCATGAAAATCACTTTAAACATGCTAATTTTAGCTCTAACACTGATGATCCACCTACAAATGTGAACTGACGTTCAAAAATAAAACATTTGAAAACGGACCATTTTCCACATTTCTGAAGCATGACGTAATGGGGGGGTGTTATCTCTTTTGTCGAAAATCAGCCGTTTTTGCTCGAACATTAAATGCCTCCAAATGGTATTTAATTAACTTCCCGAGCCCCTGGAAGCATGAAAATCACTTTAAACATGCTAATTTTAGCTCTAACCACTGATGATCCACCTACAAATGTGAACTGACGTTCAAAAAATAAAACATTTGAAACGGACCATTTTCCACATTTCTGAAGCATGACGTAATGGGGGGGTGTTATCTCTTTTGTCGAAAATCAGCCGTTTTTGCTCGAACATTAAATGCCTCCAAATGGTATTTATTTCACTTCCCGAGCCCCTGGAAGCATGAAAATCACTTTAAACATGCTAATTTTAGCTCTAACACTGATGATCCACCTACAAATGTGAACTGACGTTCAAAAATAAAACATTTCAAAAAACGGACCATTTTCACATTCTGAAGCATGACGTAATGGGGGGGGTGTTATCTCTTTTGTCGAAAATCAGCCGTTTTTGCTCGAACATTAAATGCCTCCAAATGGTATTTAATTAACTTCCCGGGGTGAAGAAACCCTTTTTGAGAACTCAG
>NW_028243167.1:0-54581 GCF_964263255.1 Lissotriton vulgaris
CCTACAAATGTGAACTGACGTTCAAAAATAAAACATTTGAAAACGGACCATTTTCCACATTTCTGAAGCATGACGTAATGGGGGGGTGTTATCTCTTTTGTCGAAAATCAGCCGTTTTTGCTCGAACATTAAATGCCTCCAAATGGTATTTAATTAACTTCCCGGGGTGAAGAAACCCTTTTTGAGAACTCAGAGTGAGTAAATTGGCCATTTTCATGCACTTTTAACCATTCCATAAATCTTGTGTTTTGGGCCCCAAGAAGCATGAAAATCACTTTAAACATGCTAATTTTAGCTCTAACACTGATGATCCACCTACAAATGTGAACTGACGTTCAAAAATTAAACATTTGAAAACGGACCATTTTCCACATTTCTGAAGCATGACGTAATGGGGGGGTGTTATCTCTTTTGTCGAGATTCAGCCGTTTTTGCTCTAACATTAAATGCCTCCAAATGGTATTTAATTAACTTCCCGGGGTGAAGAAACCCTTTTTGAGAACTCAGAGTGAGTAAATTGGCCATTTTCATGCACTTTTAACCATTCCATAAATCTTGTGTTTTGGGCCCCAAGAAGCATGAAAATCACTTTAAACATGCTAATTTTAGCTCTAACACTGATGATCCACCTACAAATGTGAACTGACGTTCAAAAATAAAACATTTGAAAACGGACCATTTTCCACATTTCTGAAGCATGACGTAATGGGGGGGTGTTATCTCTTTTGTCGAAAATCAGCCGTTTTTGCTCGAACATTAAATGCCTCCAAATGGTATTTAATTAACTTCCCGAGCCCCTGGAAGCATGAAAATCACTTTAAACATGCTAATTTTAGCTCTAACACTGATGATCCACCTACAAATGTGAACTGACGTTCAAAAATAAAACATTTGAAAACGGACCATTTTTCACATTTCTGAAGCATGACGTAATGGGGGGGTGTTATCTCTTTTGTCGAAAATCAGCCGTTTTTGCTCTAACATTAAATGCCTCCAAATGGTATTTAATTAACTTCCCGGGGTGAAGAAACCCTTTTTGAGAACTCAGAGTGAGTAAATTGGCCATTTTCATGCACTTTTAACCATTCCATAAATCTTGTGTTTTGGGCCCCAAGAAGCATGAAAATCACTTTAAACATGCTAATTTTAGCTCTAACACTGATGATCCACCTACAAATGTGAACTGACGTTCAAAAATAAAACATTTGAAAACGGACCATTTTCCACATTTCTGAAGCATGACGTAATGGGGGGGTGTTATCTCTTTTGTCGAAAATCAGCCGTTTTTGCTCTAACATTAAATGCCTCCAAATGGTATTTAATTAACTTCCCGGGGTGAAGAAACCCTTTTTGAGAACTCAGAGTGAGTAAATTGGCCATTTTCATGCACTTTTAACCATTCCATAAATCTTGTGTTTTGGGCCCCTGGAAGCATGAAAATCATTTTAAACATGCTAATTTTAGCTCTAACACTGATGATCCACCTACAAATGTGAACTGACGTTCAAAAATAAAACATTTGAAAACGGACCATTTTCCACATTTCTGAAGCATGACGTAATGGGGGGGTGTTATCTCTTTTGTCGAAAATCAGCCGTTTTTGCTCGAACATTAAATGCCTCCAAATGGTATTTAATTAACTTCCCGAGCCCCTGGAAGCATGAAAATCACTTTAAACATGCTAATTTTAGCTCTAACACTGATGATCCACCTACAAATGTGAACTGACGTTCAAAAATAAAACATTTGAAAACGGACCATTTTCCACATTTCTGAAGCATGACGTAATGGGGGGGTGTTATCTCTTTTGTCGAAAATCAGCCGTTTTTGCTCGAACATTAAATGCCTCCAAATGGTATTTAATTAACTTCCCGAGCCCCTGGAAGCATGAAAATCACTTTAAACATGCTAATTTTAGCTCTAACACTGATGATCCACCTACAAATGTGAACTGACGTTCAAAAATAAAACATTTGAAAACGGACCATTTTCCACATTTCTGAAGCATGACGTAATGGGGGGGTGTTATCTCTTTTGTCGAAAATCAGCCGTTTTTGCTCGAACATTAAATGCCTCCATATGGTATTTAATTAACTTTCCGAGCCCCTGGAAGCATGAAAATCACTTTAAACATGCTAATTTTAGCTCTAACACTGATGATCCACCTACAAATGTGAACTGACGTTCAAAAATAAAACATTTGAAAACGGACCATTTTCCACATTTCTGAAGCATGACGTAATGGGGGGGTGTTATCTCTTTTGTCGAAAATCAGCCGTTTTTGCTCGAACATTAAATGCCTCCAAATGGTATTTAATTAACTTCCCGAGCCCCTGGAAGCATGAAAATCACTTTAAACATGCTAATTTTAGCTCTAACACTGATGATCCACCTACAAATGTGAACTGACGTTCAAAAATAAAACATTTGAAAACGGACCATTTTCCACATTTCTGAAGCATGACGTAATGGGGGGGTGTTATCTCTTTTGTCGAAAATCAGCCGTTTTTGCTCGAACATTAAATGCCTCCAAATGGTATTTAATTAACTTCCCGAGCCCCTGGAAGCATGAAAATCACTTTAAACATGCTAATTTTAGCTCTAACACTGATGATCCACCTACAAATGTGAACTGACGTTCAAAAATAAAACATTTGAAAACGGACCATTTTCCACATTTCTGAAGCATGACGTAATGGGGGGGTGTTATCTCTTTTGTCGAAAATCAGCCGTTTTTGCTCGAACATTAAATGCCTCCAAATGGTATTTAATTAACTTCCCGGGGTGAAGAAACCCTTTTTGAGAACTCAGAGTGAGTAAATTGGCCATTTTCATGCACTTTTAACCATTCCATAAATCTTGTGTTTTGGGCCCCTGGAAGCATGAAAATCACTTTAAACATGCTAATTTTAGCTCTAACACTGATGATCCTCCTACAAATGTGAACTGACGTTCAAAAATAAAACATTTGAAAACGGACCATTTTCCACATTTCTGAAGCATGACGTAATGGGGGGGTGTTATCTCTTTTGTCGAAAATCAGCCGTTTTTGCTCTAACATTAAATGCCTCCAAATGGTATTTAATTAACTTCCCGGGGTGAAGAAACCCTTTTTGAGAACTCAGAGTGAGTAAATTGGCCATTTTCATGCACTTTTAACCATTCCATAAATCTTGTGTTTTGGGCCCCTGGAAGCATGAAAATCACTTTAAACATGCTAATTTTAGCTCTAACACTGATGATCCACCTACAAATGTGAACTGACGTTCAAAAATAAAACATTTGAAAACGGACCATTTTCCACATTTCTGAAGCATGACGTAATGGGGGGGTGTTATCTCTTTTGTCGAAAATCAGCCGTTTTTGCTCGAACATTAAATGCCTCCAAATGGTATTTAATTAACTTCCCGAGCCCCTGGAAGCATGAAAATCACTTTAAACATGCTAATTTTAGCTCTAACACTGATGATCCACCTACAAATGTGAACTGACGTTCAAAAATAAAACATTTGAAAACGGACCATTTTCCACATTTTTGAAGCATGACGTAATGGGGAGGTGTTATCTCTTTTGTGGAAAATCAGCCGTTTTTGCTCGAACATTAAATGCCTCCAAATGGTATTTAATTAACTTCCCGAGCCCCTGGAACCATGAAAATCACTTTAAACATGCTAATTTTAGCTCTAACACTGATGATCCACCTACAAATGTGAACTGACGTTCAAAAATAAAACATTTTAAAACGGACCATTTTCCACATTTCTGAAGCATGACGTAATGGGGGGGTGTTATCTCTTTTGTCGAAAATCAGCCGTTTTTGCTCGAACATTAAATGCCTCCAAATGGTATTTAATTAACTTCCCGAGCCCCTGGAAGCATGAAAATCACTTTAAACATGCTAATTTTAGCTCTAACACTGATGAACCACCTACAAATGTGAACTGACGTTCAAAAATAAAACATTTGAAAACGGACCATTTTCCACATTTCTGAAGCATGACGTAATGGGGGGGTGTTATCTCTTTTGTCGAAAATCAGCCGTTTTTGCTCGAACATTAAATGCCTCCAAATGGTATTTAATTAACTTCCCGAGCCCCTGGAAGCATGAAAATCACTTTAAACATGCTAATTTTAGCTCTAACACTGATGATCCACCTACAAATGTGAACTGACGTTCAAAAATAAAACATTTGAAAACGGACCATTTTCCACATTTCTGAAGCATGACGTAATTGGGGGGTGTTATCTCTTTTGTCGAAAATCAGCCGTTTTTGCTCGAACATTAAATGCCTCCAAATGGTATTTAATTAACTTCCCGAGCCCCTGGAAGCATGAAAATCACTTTAAACATGCTAATTTTAGCTCTAACACTGATGATCCACCTACAAATGTGAACTGACGTTCAAAAATAAAACATTTGAAAACGGACCATTTTCCACATTTCTGAAGCATGACGTAATGGGGGGGTGTTATCTCTTTTGTCGAAAATCAGCCGTTTTTGCTCGAACATTAAATGCCTCCAAATGGTATTTAATTAACTTCCCGAGCCCCTGGAAGCATGAAAATCACTTTAAACATGCTAATTTTAGCTCTAACACTGATGATCCACCTACAAATGTGAACTGACGTTCAAAAATAAAACATTTGAAAACGGACCATTTTCCACATTTCTGAAGCATGACGTAATGGGGGGGTGTTATCTCTTTTGTCGAAAATCAGCCGTTTTTGCTCGAACATTAAATGCCTCCAAATGGTATTTAATTAACTTCCCGGGGTGAAGAAACCCTTTTTGAGAACTCAGAGTGAGTAAATTGGCCATTTTCATGCACTTTTAACCATTCCATAAATATTTGTGTTTTGGGCCCCTGGAAGCATGAAAATCACTTTAAACATGCTAATTTTAGCTCTAACACTGATGATCCACCTACAAATGTGAACTGACGTTCAAAAATAAAACATTTGAAAACGGACCATTTTCCACATTTCTGAAGCATGACGTAATGGGGGGGTGTTATCTCTTTTGTCGAAAATCAGCCGTTTTTGCTCGAACATTAAATGCCTCCAAATGGTATTTAATTAACTTCCCGGGGTGAAGAAACCCTTTTTGAGAACTCAGAGTGAGTAAATTGGCCATTTTCATGCACTTTTAACCATTCCATAAATCTTGTGTTTTGGGCCCCTGGAAGCATGAAAATCACTTTAAACATGCTAATTTTAGCTCTAACACTGATGATCCACCTACAAATGTGAACTGACGTTCAAAAATAAAACATTTGAAAACGGACCATTTTCCACATTTCTGAAGCATGACGTAATGGGGGGGTGTTATCTCTTTTGTCGAAAATCAGCCGTTTTTGCTCTAACATTAAATGCCTCCAAATGGTATTTAATTAACTTCCCGGGGTGAAGAAACCCTTTTTGAGAACTCAGAGTGAGTAAATTGGCCATTTTCATGCACTTTTAACCATTCCATAAATCTTGTGTTTTGGGCCCCTGGAAGCATGAAAATCACTTTAAACATGCTAATTTTAGCTCTAACACTGATGATCCACCTACAAATGTGAACTGACGTTCAAAAATAAAACATTTGAAAACGGACCATTTTCCACATTTCTGAAGCATGACGTAATGGGGGGGTGTTATCTCTTTTGTGGAAAATCAGCCGTTTTTGCTCGAACATTAAATGCCTCCAAATGGTATTTAATTAACCTCCCGAGCCCCTGGAAGCATGAAAATCACTTTAAACATGCTAATTTTAGCTCTAACACTGATGATCCACCTACAAATGTGAACTGACGTTCAAAAATAAAACATTTGAAAACGGACCATTTTCCACATTTCTGAAGCATGACGTAATGGGGGGGTGTTATCTCTTTTGTCGAAAATCAGCCGTTTTTGCTCGAACATTAAATGCCTCCAAATGGTATTTAATTAACTTCCCGGGGTGAAGAAACCCTTTTTGAGAACTCAGAGTTAGTAAATTGGCCATTTTCATGCACTTTTAACCATTCCATAAATCTTGTGTTTTGGGCCCCTGGAAGCATGAAAATCACTTTAAACATGCTAATTTTAGCTCTAACACTGATGATCCACCTACAAATGTGAACTGACGTTCAAAAATAAAACATTTGAAAACGGACCATTTTCCACATTTCTGAAGCATGACGTAATGGGGGGGTGTTATCTCTTTTGTCGAAAATCAGCCGTTTTTGCTCGAACATTAAATGCCTCCAAATGGTATTTATTTCACTTCCCGAGCCCCTGGAAGCATGAAAATCACTTTAAACATGCTAATTTTAGCTCTAACACTGATGATCCACCTACAAATGTGAACTGACATTCAAAAATAAAACATTTGAAAACGGACCATTTTCCACATTTCTGAAGCATGACGTAATGGGGGGGTGTTATCTCTTTTGTCGAAAATCAGCCGTTTTTGCTCTAACATTAAATGCCTCCAAATGGTATTTAATTAACTTCCCGGGGTGAAGAAACCCTTTTTGAGAACTCAGAGTGAGTAAATTGGCCATTTTCATGCACTTTTAACCATTCCATAAATCTTGTGTTTTGGGCCCCTGGAAGCATGAAAATCACTTTAAACATGCTAATTTTAGCTCTAACACTGATGATCCACCTACAAATGTGAACTGACGTTCAAAAATGAAACATTTGAAAACGGACCATTTTCCACATTTCTGAAGCATGACGTAATGGGGGGGTGTTATCTCTTTTGTCGAAAATCAGCCGTTTTTGCTCTAACATTAAATGCCTCCAAATGGTATTTAATTAACTTCCCGAGCCCCTGGAAGCATGAAAATCACTTTAAACATGCTAATTTTAGCTCTAACACTGATGATCCACCTACAAATGTGAACTGACGTTCAAAAATAAAACATTTGAAAACGGACCATTTTCCACATTTCTGAAGCATGACGTAATGGGGGGGTGTTATCTCTTTTGTCGAAAATCAGCCGTTTTTGCTCGAACATTAAATGCCTCCAAATGGTATTTAATTAACTTCCCGGGGTGAAGAAACCCTTTTTGAGAACTCAGAGTGAGTAAATTGGCCATTTTCATGCACTTTTAACCATTCCATAAATCTTGTGTTTTGGGCCCCTGGAAGCATGAAAATCACTTTAAACATGCTAATTTTAGCTCTAACACTGATGATCCACCTACAAATGTGAACTGACGTTCAAAAATAAAACATTTGAAAACGGACCATTTTCCACATTTCTGAAGCATGACGTAATGGGGGGGTGTTATCTCTTTTGTCGAAAATCAGCCGTTTTTGCTCGAACATTAAATGCCTCCAAATGGTATTTAATTAACTTCCCAAGCCCCTGGAAGCATGAAAATCACTTTAAACATGCTAATTTTAGCTCTAACACTGATGATCCACCTACAAATGTGAACTGACGTTCAAAAATGAAACATTTGAAAACGGACCATTTTCCACATTTCTGAAGCATGACGTAATGGGGGGGTGTTATCTCTTTTGTCGAAAATCAGCCGTTTTTGCTCGAACATTAAATGCCTCCAAATGGTATTTATTTCACTTTCAGAGCCCCTGGAAGCATGAAAATCACTTTAAACATGCTAATTTTAGCTCTAACACTGATGATCCACCTACAAATGTGAACTGACGTTCAAAAATAAAACATTTGAAAACGGACCATTTTCCACATTTCTGAAGCATGACGTAATGGGGGGGTGTTATCTCTTTTGTCGAAAATCAGCCGTTTTTGCTCTAACATTAAATGCCTCCAAATGGTATTTAATTAACTTCCTGAGCCCCTGGAAGCATGAAAATCACTTTAAACATGCTAATTTTAGCTCTAACACTGATGATCCAGCTACAAATGTGAACTGACGTTCAAAAATAAAACATTTGAAAACGGACCATTTTCCACATTTCTGAAGCATGACGTAATGGGGGGGTGTTGTCTCTTTTGTCGAAAATCAGCCGTTTTTTCTCGAACATTAAATGCCTCCAAATGGTATTTAATTAACTTCCCGAGCCCCTGGAAGCATGAAAATCACTTTAAACATGCTAATTTTAGCTCTAACACTGATGATCCACCTACAAATGTGAACTGACGTTCAAAAATAAAACATTTGAAAACGGACCATTTTCCACATTTCTGAAGCATGACGTAATGGGGGGGTGTTATCTCTTTTGTCGAAAATCAGCCGTTTTTGCTCGAACATTAAATGCCTCCAAATGGTATTTATTTCACTTCCCGAGCCCCTGGAAGCATGAAAATCACTTTAAACATGCTAATTTTAGCTCTAACACTGATGATCCACCTACAAATGTGAACTGACGTTCAAAAATAAAACATTTGAAAACGGACCATTTTCCACATTTCTGAAGCATGACGTAATGGGGGGGTGTTATCTCTTTTGTCGAAAATCAGCCATTTTTGCTCGAACATTAAATGCCTCCAAATGGTATTTATTTCACTTCCCGAGCCCCTGGAAGCATGAAAATCACTTTAAACATGCTAATTTTAGCTCTAACACTGATGATCCACCTACAAATGTGAACTGACGTTCAAAAATAAAACATTTGAAAATGGACCATTTTCCACATTTCTGAAGCATGACGTAATGGGGGGGTGTTATCTCTTTTGTCGAAAATCAGCCGTTTTTGCTCTAACATTAAATGCCTCCAAATGGTATTTAATTAACTTCCCGGGGTGAAGAAACCCTTTTTGAGAACTCAGAGTGAGTAAATTGGCCATTTTCATGCACTTTTAACCATTCCATAAATCTTGTGTTTTGGGCCCCTGGAAGCATGAAAATCACTTTAAACATGCTAATTTTAGCTCTAACACTGATGATCCACCTACAAATGTGAACTGACGTTCAAAAATAAAACATTTGAAAACGGACCATTTTCCACATTTCTGAAGCATGACGTAATGGGGGGGTGTTATCTCTTTTGTCGAAAATCAGCCGTTTTTGCTCTAACATTAAATGCCTCCAAATGGTATTTAATTAACTTCCCGGGGTGAAGAAACCCTTTTTGAGAACTCAGAGTGAGTAAATTGGCCATTTTCATGCACTTTTAACCATTCCATAAATCTTGTGTTTTGGGCCCCTGGAAGCATGAAAATCACTTTAAACATGCTAATTTTAGCTCTAACACTGATGATCCACCTACAAATGTGAACTGACGTTCAAAAATAAAACATTTGAAAACGGACCATTTTCCACATTTCTGAAGCATGACGTAATGGGGGGGGGTGTTATCTCTTTTGTCGAAAATCAGCCGTTTTTTCTCGAACATTAAATGCCTCCAAATGGTATTTAATTAACTTCCCGAGCCCCTGGAAGCATGAAAATCACTTTAAACATGCTAATTTTAGCTCTAACACTGATGATCCACCTACAAATGTGAACTGACGTTCAAAAATAAAACATTTGAAAACTGACCATTTTCCACATTTCTGAAGCATGACGTAATGGGGGGGTGTTATCTCTTTTGTCGAAAATCAGCCGTTTTTGCTCGAACATTAAATGCCTCCAAATGGTATTTATTTCACTTCCCGAGCCCCTGGAAGCATGAAAATCACTTTAAACATGCTAATTTTAGCTCTAACACTGATGATCCACCTACAAATGTGAACTGACGTTCAAAAATAAAACATTTGAAAACGGACCATTTTCCACATTTCTGAAGCATGACGTAATGGGGGGGTGTTATCTCTTTTGTCGAAAATCAGCCGTTTTTGCTCTAACATTAAATGCCTCCAAATGGTATTTAATTAACTTCCCGAGCCCCTGGAAGCATGAAAATCACTTTAAACATGCTAATTTTAGCTCTAACACTGATGATCCACCTACAAATGTGAACTGACGTTCAAAAATAAAACATTTGAAAACGGACCATTTTCCACATTTCTGAAGCATGACGTAATGGGGGGTGTTATCTCTTTTGTCGAAAATCAGCCGTTTTTGCTCGAACATTAAATGCCTCCAAATGGTATTTATTTCACTTCCCGAGCCCCTGGAAGCATGAAAATCACTTTAAACATGCTAATTTTAGCTCTAACACTGATGATCCACCTACAAATGTGAACTGACGTTCAAAAATAAAACATTTGAAAACGGACCATTTTCCACATTTCTGAAGCATGACGTAATGGGGGGTGTTATCTCTTTTGTCGAAAATCAGCCGTTTTTGCTCGAACATTAAATGCCTCCAAATGGTATTTATTTCACTTCCCGAGCCCCTGGAAGCATGAAAATCACTTTAAACATGCTAATTTTAGCTCTAACACTGATGATCCACCTACAAATGTGAACAGACGTTCAAAAATAAAACATTTGAAAATGGACCATTTTCCACATTTCTGAAGCATGACGTAATGGGGGGGTGTTATCTCTTTTGTCGAAAATCAGCCGTTTTTGCTCGAACATTAAATGCCTCCATATGGTATTTAATTAACTTTCCGAGCCCCTGGAAGCATGAAAATCACTTTAAACATGCTAATTTTAGCTCTAACACTGATGATCCACCTACAAATGTGAACTGACGTTCAAAAATAAAACATTTGAAAACGGACCATTTTCCACATTTCTGAAGCATGACGTAATGGGGGGGTGTTATCTCTTTTGTCGAAAATCAGCCGTTTTTGCTCGAACATTAAATGCCTCCAAATGGTATTTAATTAACTTCCCGAGCCCCTGGAAGCATGAAAATCACTTTAAACATGCTAATTTTAGCTCTAACACTGATGATCCACCTACAAATGTGAACTGACGTTCAAAAATAAAACATTTGAAAACGGACCATTTTCCACATTTCTGAAGCATGACGTAATGGGGGGGTGTTATCTCTTTTGTCGAAAATCAGCCGTTTTTGCTCGAACATTAAATGCCTCCAAATGGTATTTAATTAACTTCCCGAGCCCCTGGAAGCATGAAAATCACTTTAAACATGCTAATTTTAGCTCTAACACTGATGATCCACCTACAAATGTGAACTGACGTTCAAAAATAAAACATTTGAAAACGGACCATTTTCCACATTTCTGAAGCATGACGTAATGGGGGGGTGTTATCTCTTTTGTCGAAAATCAGCCGTTTTTGCTCGAACATTAAATGCCTCCAAATGGTATTTAATTAACTTCCCGGGGTGAAGAAACCCTTTTTGAGAACTCAGAGTGAGTAAATTGGCCATTTTCATGCACTTTTAACCATTCCATAAATCTTGTGTTTTGGGCCCCTGGAAGCATGAAAATCACTTTAAACATGCTAATTTTAGCTCTAACACTGATGATCCACCTACAAATGTGAACTGACGTTCAAAAATAAAACATTTGAAAACGGACCATTTTCCACATTTCTGAAGCATGACGTAATGGGGGGGGTGTTATCTCTTTTGTCGAAAATCAGCCGTTTTTGCTCGAACATTAAATGCCTCCAAATGGTATTTAATTAACTTCCCGAGCCCCTGGAAGCATGAAAATCACTTTAAACATGCTAATTTTAGCTCTAACACTGATGATCCACCTACAAATGTGAACTGACGTTCAAAAATAAAACATTTGAAAACGGACCATTTTCCACATTTCTGAAGCATGACGTAATGGGGGGGTGTTATCTCTTTTGTCGAAAATCAGCCGTTTTTGCTCTAACATTAAATGCCTCCAAATGGTATTTAATTAACTTCCCGGGGTGAAGAAACCCTTTTTGAGAACTCAGAGTGAGTAAATTGGCCATTTTCATGCACTTTTAACCATTCCATAAATCTTGTGTTTTGGGCCCCTGGAAGCATGAAAATCACTTTAAACATGCTAATTTTAGCTCTAACACTGATGATCCACCTACAAATGTGAACTGACGTTCAAAAATAAAACATTTGAAAACGGACCATTTTCCACATTTCTGAAGCATGACGTAATGGGGGGGTGTTATCTCTTTTGTCGAAAATCAGCCGTTTTTGCTCGAACATTAAATGCCTCCAAATGGTATTTAATTAACTTCCCGAGCCCCTGGAAGCATGAAAATCACTTTAAACATGCTAATTTTAGCTCTAACACTGATGATCCACCTACAAATGTGAACTGACGTTCAAAAATAAAACATTTGAAAACTGACCATTTTCCACATTTCTGAAGCATGACGTAATGGGGGGGTGTTATCTCTTTTGTCGAAAATCAGCCGTTTTTGCTCTAACATTAAATGCCTCCAAATGGTATTTAATTAACTTCCCGGGGTGAAGAAACCCTTTTTGAGAACTCAGAGTGAGTAAATTGGCCATTTTCATGCACTTTTAACCATTCCATAAATCTTGTGTTTTGGGCCCCTGGAAGCATGAAAATCACTTTAAACATGCTAATTTTAGCTCTAACACTGATGATCCTCCTACAAATGTGAACTGACGTTCAAAAATAAAACATTTGAAAACGGACCATTTTCCACATTTCTGAAGCATGACGTAATGGGGGGGTGTTATCTCTTTTGTCGAAAATCAGCCGTTTTTGCTCTAACATTAAATGCCTCCAAATGGTATTTAATTAACTTCCCGGGGTGAAGAAACCCTTTTTGAGAACTCAGAGTGAGTAAATTGGCCATTTTCATGCACTTTTAACCATTCCATAAATCTTGTGTTTTGGGCCCCTGGAAGCATGAAAATCACTTTAAACATGCTAATTTTAGCTCTAACACTGATGATCCACCTACAAATGTGAACTGACGTTCAAAAATAAAACATTTGAAAACGGACCATTTTCCACATTTCTGAAGCATGACGTAATGGGGGGGTGTTATCTCTTTTGTCGAAAATCAGCCGTTTTTGCTCGAACATTAAATGCCTCCAAATGGTATTTAATTAACTTCCCGAGCCCCTGGAAGCATGAAAATCACTTTAAACATGCTAATTTTAGCTCTAACACTGATGATCCACCTACAAATGTGAACTGACGTTCAAAAATAAAACATTTGAAAACGGACCATTTTCCACATTTTTGAAGCATGACGTAATGGGGAGGTGTTATCTCTTTTGTGGAAAATCAGCCGTTTTTGCTCGAACATTAAATGCCTCCAAATGGTATTTAATTAACTTCCCGAGCCCCTGGAACCATGAAAATCACTTTAAACATGCTAATTTTAGCTCTAACACTGATGATCCACCTACAAATGTGAACTGACGTTCAAAAATAAAACATTTGAAAATGGACCATTTTCCACATTTCTGAAGCATGACGTAATGGGGGGGGTGTTATCTCTTTTGTCGAAAATCAGCTGTTTTTGCTCGAACATTAAATGCCTCCAAATGGTATTTAATTAACTTCCCGGGGTGAAGAAACCCTTTTTGAGAACTCAGAGTGAGTAAGTTGGCCATTTTCATGCACTTTTAACCATTCCATAAATCTTGTGTTTTGGGCCCCTGGAAGCATGAAAATCACTTTAAACATGCTAATTTTAGCTCTAACACTGATGATCCACCTACAAATGTGAACTGACGTTCAAAAATAAAACATTTGAAAACGGACCATTTTCCACATTTCTGAAGCATGACGTAATGGGGGGGTGTTATCTCTTTTGTGGAAAATCAGCCGTTTTTGCTCGAACATTAAATGCCTCCAAATGGTATTTAATTAACTTCCCGAGCCCCTGGAAGCATGAAAATCACTTTAAACATGCTAATTTTAGCTCTAACACTGATGATCCACCTACAAATGTGAACTGACGTTCAAAAATAAAACATTTGAAAACGGATCATTTTCCACATTTCTGAAGCATGACGTAATGGGGGGGTGTTATCTCTTTTGTCGAAAATCAGCCGTTTTTGCTCGAACATTAAATGCCTCCAAATGGTATTTAATTAACTTCCCGAGCCCCTGGAAGCATGAAAATCACTTTAAACATGCTAATTTTAGCTCTAACACTGATGATCCACCTACAAATGTGAACTGACGTTCAAAAATAAAACATTTGAAAACGGACCATTTTCCACATTTCTGAAGCATGACGTAATGGGGGGGTGTTATCTCTTTTGTCGAAAATCAGCCGTTTTTGCTCGAACATTAAATGCCTCCAAATGGTATTTAATTAACTTCCCGAGCCCCTGGAAGCATGAAAATCACTTTAAACATGCTAATTTTAGCTCTAACACTGATGATCCACCTACAAATGTGAACTGACGTTCAAAAATAAAACATTTGAAAACGGACCATTTTCCACATTTCTGAAGCATGACGTAATTGGGGGGTGTTATCTCTTTTGTCGAAAATCAGCCGTTTTTGCTCGAACATTAAATGCCTCCAAATGGTATTTAATTAACTTCCCGAGCCCCTGGAAGCATGAAAATCACTTTAAACATGCTAATTTTAGCTCTAACACTGATGATCCACCTACAAATGTGAACTGACGTTCAAAAATAAAACATTTGAAAACGGACCATTTTCCACATTTCTGAAGCATGACGTAATGGGGGGGGTGTTATCTCTTTTGTCGAAAATCAGCCGTTTTTGCTCGAACATTAAATGCCTCCAAATGGTATTTAATTAACTTCCCGGGGTGAAGAAACCCTTTTTGAGAACTCAGAGTGAGTAAATTGGCCATTTTCATGCACTTTTAACCATTCCATAAATATTTGTGTTTTGGGCCCCTGGAAGCATGAAAATCACTTTAAACATGCTAATTTTAGCTCTAACACTGATGATCCACCTACAAATGTGAACTGACGTTCAAAAATAAAACATTTGAAAACGGACCATTTTCCACATTTCTGAAGCATGACGTAATGGGGGGGTGTTATCTCTTTTGTCGAAAATCAGCCGTTTTTGCTCTAACATTAAATGCCTCCAAATGGTATTTAATTAACTTCCCGGGGTGAAGAAACCCTTTTTGAGAACTCAGAGTGAGTAAATTGGCCATTTTCATGCACTTTTAACCATTCCATAAATCTTGTGTTTTGGGCCCCTGGAAGCATGAAAATCACTTTAAACATGCTAATTTTAGCTCTAACACTGATGATCCACCTACAAATGTGAACTGACGTTCAAAAATAAAACATTTGAAAACGGACCATTTTCCACATTTCTGAAGCATGACGTAATGGGGGGGGGTGTTATCTCTTTTGTCGAAAATCAGCCGTTTTTTCTCGAACATTAAATGCCTCCAAATGGTATTTAATTAACTTCCCGAGCCCCTGGAAGCATGAAAATCACTTTAAACATGCTAATTTTAGCTCTAACACTGATGATCCACCTACAAATGTGAACTGACGTTCAAAAATAAAACATTTGAAAACGGACCATTTTCCACATTTCTGAAGCATGACGTAATGGGGGGGTGTTATCTCTTTTGTCGAAAATCAGCCGTTTTTGCTCTAACATTAAATGCCTCCAAATGGTATTTAATTAACTTCCCGAGCCCCTGGAAGCATGAAAATCACTTTAAACATGCTAATTTTAGCTCTAACACTGATGATCCACCTACAAATGTGAACTGACGTTCAAAAATAAAACATTTGAAAATGGACCATTTTCCACATTTCTGAAGCATGACGTAATGGGGGGGTGTTATCTCTTTTGTCGAAAATCAGCCGTTTTTGCTCAAACATTAAATGCCTCCAAATGGTATTTATTTCACTTCCCGAGCCCCTGGAAGCATGAAAATCACTGTAAACATGCTAATTTTAGCTCTAACACTGATGATCCACCTACAAATGTGAACTGACGTTCAAAAATAAAACATTTGAAAACGGACCATTTTCCACATTTCTGAAGCATGACGTAATGGGGGGGTGTTATCTCTTTTGTCGAAAATCAGCCGTTTTTGCTCGAACATTAAATGCCTCCAAATGGTATTTATTTCACTTCCCGAGCCCCTGGAAGCATGAAAATCACTTTAAACATGCTAATTTTAGCTCTAACACTGATGATCCACCTACAAATGTGAACTGACGTTCAAAAATAAAACATTTGAAAACGGACCATTTTCCACATTTCTGAAGCATGACGTAATGGGGGGGTGTTATCTCTTTTGTCGAAAATCAGCCGTTTTTGCTCGAACATTAAATGCCTCCAAATGGTATTTATTTCACTTCCCGAGCCCCTGGAAGCATGAAAATCACTTTAAACATGCTAATTTTAGCTCTAACACTGATGATCCACCTACAAATGTGAACTGACGTTCAAAAATAAAACATTTGAAAATGGACCATTTTCCACATTTCTGAAGCATGACGTAATGGGGGGGTGTTATCTCTTTTGTCGAAAATCAGCCGTTTTTGCTCTAACATTAAATGCCTCCAAATGGTATTTAATTAACTTCCCGGGGTGAAGAAACCCTTTTTGAGAACTCAGAGTGAGTAAATTGGCCATTTTCATGCACTTTTAACCATTCCATAAATCTTGTGTTTTGGGCCCCTGGAAGCATGAAAATCACTTTAAACATGCTAATTTTAGCTCTAACACTGATGATCCACCTACAAATGTGAACTGACGTTCAAAAATAAAACATTTGAAAACGGACCATTTTCCACATTTCTGAAGCATGACGTAATGGGGGGGTGTTATCTCTTTTGTCGAAAATCAGCCGTTTTTGCTCTAACATTAAATGCCTCCAAATGGTATTTAATTAACTTCCCGGGGTGAAGAAACCCTTTTTGAGAACTCAGAGTGAGTAAATTGGCCATTTTCATGCACTTTTAACCATTCCATAAATCTTGTGTTTTGGGCCCCTGGAAGCATGAAAATCACTTTAAACATGCTAATTTTAGCTCTAACACTGATGATCCACCTACAAATGTGAACTGACGTTCAAAAATAAAACATTTGAAAACGGACCATTTTCCACATTTCTGAAGCATGACGTAATGGGGGGGTGTTATCTCTTTTGTCGAAAATCAGCCGTTTTTGCTCGAACATTAAATGCCTCCAAATGGTATTTAATTAACTTCCCGAGCCCCTGGAAGCATGAAAATCACTTTAAACATGCTAATTTTAGCTCTAACACTGATGATCCACCTACAAATGTGAACTGACGTTCAAAAATAAAACATTTGAAAACGGACCATTTTCCACATTTCTGAAGCATGACGTAATGGGGGGGTGTTATCTCTTTTGTCGAAAATCAGCCGTTTTTGCTCGAACATTAAATGCCTCCAAATGGTATTTATTTCACTTCCCGAGCCCCTGGAAGCATGAAAATCACTTTAAACATGCTAATGTTAGCTCTAACACTGATGATCCACCTACAAATGTGAACTGACGTTCAAAAATAAAACATTTGAAAATGGACCATTTTCCACATTTCTGAAGCATGACGTAATGGGGGGTGTTATCTCTTTTGTCGAAAATCAGCCGTTTTTGCTCTAACATTAAATGCCTCCAAATGGTATTTAATTAACTTCCCGGGGTGAAGAAACCCTTTTTGAGAACTCAGAGTGAGTAAATTGGCCATTTTCATGCACTTTTAACCATTCCATAAATCTTGTGTTTTGGGCCCCTGGAAGCATGAAAATCACTTTAAACATGCTAATTTTAGCTCTAACACTGATGATCCACCTACAAATGTGAACTGACGTTCAAAAATAAAACATTTGAAAACGGACCATTTTCCACATTTCTGAAGCATGACGTAATGGGGGGGTGTTATCTCTTTTGTCGAAAATCAGCCGTTTTTGCTCTAACATTAAATGCCTCCAAATGGTATTTAATTAACTTCCCGGGGTGAAGAAACCCTTTTTGAGAACTCAGAGTGAGTAAATTGGCCATTTTCATGCACTTTTAACCATTCCATAAATCTTGTGTTTTGGGCCCCTGGAAGCATGAAAATCACTTTAAACATGCTAATTTTAGCTCTAACACTGATGATCCACCTACAAATGTGAACTGACGTTCAAAAATAAAACATTTGAAAACGGACCATTTTCCACATTTCTGAAGCATGACGTAATGGGGGGGTGTTATCTCTTTTGTCGAAAATCAGCCGTTTTTGCTCGAACATTAAATGCCTCCAAATGGTATTTAATTAACTTCCCGAGCCCCTGGAAGCATGAAAATCACTTTAAACATGCTAATTTTAGCTCTAACACTGATGATCCACCTACAAATGTGAACTGACGTTCAAAAATAAAACATTTGAAAACGGACCATTTTCCACATTTCTGAAGCATGACGTAATGGGGGGGTGTTATCTCTTTTGTGGAAAATCAGCCGTTTTTGCTCGAACATTAAATGCCTCCAAATGGTATTTAATTAACTTCCCGAGCCCCTGGAAGCATGAAAATCACTTTAAACATGCTAATTTTAGCTCTAACACTGATGATCCACCTACAAATGTGAACTGACGTTCAAAAATAAAACATTTGAAAACGGACCATTTTCCACATTTCTGAAGCATGACGTAATGGGGGGGTGTTATCTCTTTTGTCGAAAATCAGCCGTTTTTGCTCGAACATTAAATGCCTCCAAATGGTATTTAATTAACTTCCCGGGGTGAAGAAACCCTTTTTGAGAACTCAGAGTGAGTAAATTGGCCATTTTCATGCACTTTTAACCATTCCATAAATCTTGTGTTTTGGGCCCCTGGAAGCATGAAAATCAATTTAAACATGCTAATTTTAGCTCTAACACTGATGATCCACCTACAAATGTGAACTGACGTTCAAAAATAAAACATTTGAAAACGGACCATTTTCCACATTTCTGAAGCATGACGTAATGGGGGGGTGTTATCTCTTTTGTGGAAAATCAGCCGTTTTTGCTCGAACATTAAATGCCTCCAAATGGTATTTAATTAACTTCCCGAGCCCCTGGAAGCATGAAAATCACTTTAAACATGCTAATTTTAGCTCTAACACTGATGATCCACCTACAAATGTGAACTGACGTTCAAAAATAAAACATTTGAAAACGGACCATTTTCCACATTTCTGAAGCATGACGTAATGGGGGGGTGTTATCTCTTTTGTCGAAAATCAGCCGTTTTTGCTCGAACATTAAATGCCTCCAAATGGTATTTATTTCACTTTCAGAGCCCCTGGAAGCATGAAAATCACTTTAAACATGCTAATTTTAGCTCTAACACTGATGATCCACCTACAAATGTGAACTGACGTTCAAAAATAAAACATTTGAAAACGGACCATTTTCCACATTTCTGAAGCATGACGTAATGGGGGGGTGTTATCTCTTTTGTCGAAAATCAGCCGTTTTTGCTCTAACATTAAATGCCTCCAAATGGTATTTAATTAACTTCCTGAGCCCCTGGAAGCATGAAAATCACTTTAAACATGCTAATTTTAGCTCTAACACTGATGATCCACCTACAAATGTGAACTGACGTTCAAAAATAAAACATTTGAAAACGGACCATTTTCCACATTTCTGAAGCATGACGTAATGGGGGGGTGTTATCTCTTTTGTCGAAAATCAGCCGTTTTTGCTCTAACATTAAATGCCTCCAAATGGTATTTAATTAACTTCCCGGGGTGAAGAAACCCTTTTTGAGAACTCAGAGTGAGTAAATTGGCCATTTTCATGCACTTTTAACCATTCCATAAATCTTGTGTTTTGGGCCCCTGGAAGCATGAAAATCACTTTAAACATGCTAATTTTAGCTCTAACACTGATGATCCACCTACAAATGTGAACTGACGTTCAAAAATAAAACATTTGAAAACGGACCATTTTCCACATTTCTGAAGCATGACGTAATGGGGGGGGGTGTTATCTCTTTTGTCGAAAATCAGCCGTTTTTTCTCGAACATTAAATGCCTCCAAATGGTATTTAATTAACTTCCCGAGCCCCTGGAAGCATGAAAATCACTTTAAACATGCTAATTTTAGCTCTAACACTGATGATCCACCTACAAATGTGAACTGACGTTCAAAAATAAAACATTTGAAAACTGACCATTTTCCACATTTCTGAAGCATGACGTAATGGGGGGGTGTTATCTCTTTTGTCGAAAATCAGCCGTTTTTGCTCGAACATTAAATGCCTCCAAATGGTATTTATTTCACTTCCCGAGCCCCTGGAAGCATGAAAATCACTTTAAACATGCTAATTTTAGCTCTAACACTGATGATCCACCTACAAATGTGAACTGACGTTCAAAAATAAAACATTTGAAAACGGACCATTTTCCACATTTCTGAAGCATGACGTAATGGGGGGGTGTTATCTCTTTTGTCGAAAATCAGCCGTTTTTGCTCGAACATTAAATGCCTCCAAATGGTATTTATTTCACTTCCCGAGCCCCTGGAAGCATGAAAATCACTTTAAACATGCTAATTTTAGCTCTAACACTGATGATCCACCTACAAATGTGAACTGACGTTCAAAAATAAAACATTTGAAAACGGACCATTTTCCACATTTCTGAAGCATGACGTAATGGGGGGTGTTATCTCTTTTGTCGAAAATCAGCCGTTTTTGCTCGAACATTAAATGCCTCCAAATGGTATTTATTTCACTTCCCGAGCCCCTGGAAGCATGAAAATCACTTTAAACATGCTAATTTTAGCTCTAACACTGATGATCCACCTACAAATGTGAACTGACGTTCAAAAATAAAACATTTGAAAATGGACCATTTTCCACATTTCTGAAGCATGACGTAATGGGGGGGTGTTATCTCTTTTGTCGAAAATCAGCCGTTTTTGCTCGAACATTAAATGCCTCCATATGGTATTTAATTAACTTTCCGAGCCCCTGGAAGCATGAAAATCACTTTAAACATGCTAATTTTAGCTCTAACACTGATGATCCACCTACAAATGTGAACTGACGTTCAAAAATAAAACATTTGAAAACGGACCATTTTCCACATTTCTGAAGCATGACGTAATGGGGGGGTGTTATCTCTTTTGTCGAAAATCAGCCGTTTTTGCTCGAACATTAAATGCCTCCAAATGGTATTTAATTAACTTCCCGAGCCCCTGGAAGCATGAAAATCACTTTAAACATGCTAATTTTAGCTCTAACACTGATGATCCACCTACAAATGTGAACTGACGTTCAAAAATAAAACATTTGAAAACGGACCATTTTCCACATTTCTGAAGCATGACGTAATGGGGGGGTGTTATCTCTTTTGTCGAAAATCAGCCGTTTTTGCTCGAACATTAAATGCCTCCAAATGGTATTTAATTAACTTCCCGAGCCCCTGGAAGCATGAAAATCACTTTAAACATGCTAATTTTAGCTCTAACACTGATGATCCACCTACAAATGTGAACTGACGTTCAAAAATAAAACATTTGAAAACGGACCATTTTCCACATTTCTGAAGCATGACGTAATGGGGGGGTGTTATCTCTTTTGTCGAAAATCAGCCGTTTTTGCTCGAACATTAAATGCCTCCAAATGGTATTTAATTAACTTCCCGGGGTGAAGAAACCCTTTTTGAGAACTCAGAGTGAGTAAATTGGCCATTTTCATGCACTTTTAACCATTCCATAAATCTTGTGTTTTGGGCCCCTGGAAGCATGAAAATCACTTTAAACATGCTAATTTTAGCTCTAACACTGATGATCCACCTACAAATGTGAACTGACGTTCAAAAATAAAACATTTGAAAACGGACCATTTTCCACATTTCTGAAGCATGACGTAATGGGGGGGGTGTTATCTCTTTTGTCGAAAATCAGCCGTTTTTGCTCGAACATTAAATGCCTCCAAATGGTATTTAATTAACTTCCCGAGCCCCTGGAAGCATGAAAATCACTTTAAACATGCTAATTTTAGCTCTAACACTGATGATCCACCTACAAATGTGAACTGACGTTCAAAAATAAAACATTTGAAAACGGACCATTTTCCACATTTCTGAAGCATGACGTAATGGGGGGGTGTTATCTCTTTTGTCGAAAATCAGCCGTTTTTGCTCTAACATTAAATGCCTCCAAATGGTATTTAATTAACTTCCCGGGGTGAAGAAACCCTTTTTGAGAACTCAGAGTGAGTAAATTGGCCATTTTCATGCACTTTTAACCATTCCATAAATCTTGTGTTTTGGGCCCCTGGAAGCATGAAAATCACTTTAAACATGCTAATTTTAGCTCTAACACTGATGATCCACCTACAAATGTGAACTGACGTTCAAAAATAAAACATTTGAAAACGGACCATTTTCCACATTTCTGAAGCATGACGTAATGGGGGGGTGTTATCTCTTTTGTCGAAAATCAGCCGTTTTTGCTCGAACATTAAATGCCTCCAAATGGTATTTAATTAACTTCCCGAGCCCCTGGAAGCATGAAAATCACTTTAAACATGCTAATTTTAGCTCTAACACTGATGATCCACCTACAAATGTGAACTGACGTTCAAAAATAAAACATTTGAAAACGGACCATTTTCCACATTTCTGAAGCATGACGTAATGGGGGGGTGTTATCTCTTTTGTCGAAAATCAGCCGTTTTTGCTCTAACATTAAATGCCTCCAAATGGTATTTAATTAACTTCCCGGGGTGAAGAAACCCTTTTTGAGAACTCAGAGTGAGTAAATTGGCCATTTTCATGCACTTTTAACCATTCCATAAATCTTGTGTTTTGGGCCCCTGGAAGCATGAAAATCACTTTAAACATGCTAATTTTAGCTCTAACACTGATGATCCTCCTACAAATGTGAACTGACGTTCAAAAATAAAACATTTGAAAACGGACCATTTTCCACATTTCTGAAGCATGACGTAATGGGGGGGTGTTATCTCTTTTGTCGAAAATCAGCCGTTTTTGCTCTAACATTAAATGCCTCCAAATGGTATTTAATTAACTTCCCGGGGTGAAGAAACCCTTTTTGAGAACTCAGAGTGAGTAAATTGGCCATTTTCATGCACTTTTAACCATTCCATAAATCTTGTGTTTTGGGCCCCTGGAAGCATGAAAATCACTTTAAACATGCTAATTTTAGCTCTAACACTGATGATCCACCTACAAATGTGAACTGACGTTCAAAAATAAAACATTTGAAAACGGACCATTTTCCACATTTCTGAAGCATGACGTAATGGGGGGGTGTTATCTCTTTTGTCGAAAATCAGCCGTTTTTGCTCGAACATTAAATGCCTCCAAATGGTATTTAATTAACTTCCCGAGCCCCTGGAAGCATGAAAATCACTTTAAACATGCTAATTTTAGCTCTAACACTGATGATCCACCTACAAATGTGAACTGACGTTCAAAAATAAAACATTTGAAAACGGACCATTTTCCACATTTTTGAAGCATGACGTAATGGGGAGGTGTTATCTCTTTTGTGGAAAATCAGCCGTTTTTGCTCGAACATTAAATGCCTCCAAATGGTATTTAATTAACTTCCCGAGCCCCTGGGACCATGAAAATCACTTTAAACATGCTAATTTTAGCTCTAACACTGATGATCCACCTACAAATGTGAACTGACGTTCAAAAATAAAACATTTGAAAATGGACCATTTTCCACATTTCTGAAGCATGACGTAATGGGGGGGGTGTTATCTCTTTTGTCGAAAATCAGCTGTTTTTGCTCGAACATTAAATGCCTCCAAATGGTATTTAATTAACTTCCCGGGGTGAAGAAACCCTTTTTGAGAACTCAGAGTGAGTAAGTTGGCCATTTTCATGCACTTTTAACCATTCCATAAATCTTGTGTTTTGGGCCCCTGGAAGCATGAAAATCACTTTAAACATGCTAATTTTAGCTCTAACACTGATGATCCACCTACAAATGTGAACTGACGTTCAAAAATAAAACATTTGAAAACGGACCATTTTCCACATTTCTGAAGCATGACGTAATGGGGGGGTGTTATCTCTTTTGTGGAAAATCAGCCGTTTTTGCTCGAACATTAAATGCCTCCAAATGGTATTTAATTAACTTCCCGAGCCCCTGGAAGCATGAAAATCACTTTAAACATGCTAATTTTAGCTCTAACACTGATGATCCACCTACAAATGTGAACTGACGTTCAAAAATAAAACATTTGAAAACGGACCATTTTCCACATTTCTGAAGCATGACGTAATGGGGGGGTGTTATCTCTTTTGTCGAAAATCAGCCGTTTTTGCTCGAACATTAAATGCCTCCAAATGGTATTTAATTAACTTCCCGAGCCCCTGGAAGCATGAAAATCACTTTAAACATGCTAATTTTAGCTCTAACACTGATGATCCACCTACAAATGTGAACTGACGTTCAAAAATAAAACATTTGAAAACGGACCATTTTCCACATTTCTGAAGCATGACGTAATGGGGGGGTGTTATCTCTTTTGTCGAAAATCAGCCGTTTTTGCTCGAACATTAAATGCCTCCAAATGGTATTTAATTAACTTCCCGAGCCCCTGGAAGCATGAAAATCACTTTAAACATGCTAATTTTAGCTCTAACACTGATGATCCACCTACAAATGTGAACTGACGTTCAAAAATAAAACATTTGAAAACGGACCATTTTCCACATTTCTGAAGCATGACGTAATTGGGGGGTGTATGGCTGAGATACCCGCCACCCCCTCTCAACACAATCCCCAAAAGGAGGGAAACCGGAAACAGTTCTTAAAGTTTTTGGATGTGGGAGGGAGTGACCCTCCCGGCCGTATTTATTAAAACAAAAAATTAAAACATTAAACGTTTCATGTTATGTACAATTTCATTATCACATTGCGATGTTTGGCTAACCTTAACATATTCTCTAATACAGAGGTTCTCCTAGCCGAACTAGCATCCTACAAAACATTCTCTAGAAACACTGAAATTGTACATCCTAACGTTTAAGGGCCAACGGCAAGGTCATAACCGGTGTCAAGATCCCTAACCAGACTTACCCCTCCCACTTGGGAGGGGCGACAGCACAGAGGCTTACCTCAAGTGCAACTACTAACAATTTCCCTTGACTTGACGGGGGCACTTAAGACTCGACGCCATTTAAAGGTCGTTCGAAGACTTGTGTGTGGTATCTGGAAGGTATCGTGGACCTCCCCCCACCCCACACAACTTACCGCATCTGCCGTCGCAGATGACACTGGCCCCGGGAAATTCCCCAGGAGGGGGCTGTAACCCCTCCTACAAAGGAAGGGGCCTTGACCGCCTTTCCTTTACTTCCGGCGACCCGCCCTTAGACGGGACCGCCTCCCCCTTGAGGGGCCAATGGCCACCTCTCCCGAGCGCTCCCATCCGTGTTGGGTGACGCCCACTCATAGGGATCTACCAATTAGTGCTCACCGATCATGACCTTACCGCCTACCAAAAATAAATACGACAATTCTTATTCAAACCCAGGAAAAAATTGGTCGCTACGACCCAAAGAACATGCTTAAAATGCAACACTACATCAAATCATTTTAATCGTAACAACTTACACGATATTCACCATACTTTATTATGATCAACAACAAACTGATACTTTCACAGCCTGTAAACGAAACGGGAAACATACTTATAACATTCACTTTATTGCACGATGACTTGCTGTCCTCAGGGGCTGGTGGGTGGGTCAAAATTGGCTCTTCGTTCTGTCCCGAGCTCACGGGTAGCGAGGAGGTGCAGCTTCGGAGCACAAGAACAAGAGGACGTCTTCTGGTCTTGCGTCCCTCTTTATCCGTCTTCAGGGCGGGCGAGAACCCGCCCCTGCCTGCCCCTAGGGCGGGGCTGGCTACGTCGGTGTCTAGGCCAGCCCACTCTAGGGCGGGAAAAAGCGCGCCCTGGCTACGCCGCTTCGGGCATACCAGCCGAGACGCGCCTCCCGCCCAAAAAATGGCTTCCCGGGGGGATCGAGGCACTCCGCCATACGTTCGGGGGGACCGAGTGGTCGCCCCTTTTCATATGGCTGAGATACCCGCCACCCCCTCTCAACACAATCCCCAAAAGGAGGGAAACCGGAAACAGTTCTTAAAGTTTTTGGATGTGGGAGGGAGTGACCCTCCCGGCCGTATTTATTAAAACAAAAAATTAAAACATTAAACGTTTCATGTTATGTACAATTTCATTATCACATTGCGATGTTTGGCTAACCTTAACATATTCTCTAATACAGAGGTTCTCCTAGCCGAACTAGCATCCTACAAAACATTCTCTAGAAACACTGAAATTGTACATCCTAACGTTTAAGGGCCAACGGCAAGGTCATAACCGGTGTCAAGATCCCTAACCAGACTTACCCCTCCCACTTGGGAGGGGCGACAGCACAGAGGCTTACCTCAAGTGCAACTACTAACAATTTCCCTTGACTTGACGGGGGCACTTAAGACTCGACGCCATTTAAAGGTCGTTCGAAGACTTGTGTGTGGTATCTGGAAGGTATCGTGGACCTCCCCCCACCCCACACAACTTACTGCATCTGCCGTCGCAGATGACACTGGCCCCGGGAAATTCCCCAGGAGGGGGCTGTAACCCCTCCTACAAAGGAAGGGGCCTTGACCGCCTTTCCTTTACTTCCGGCGACCCGCCCTTAGACGGGACCGCCTCCCCCTTGAGGGGCCAATGGCCACCTCTCCCGAGCGCTCCCATCCGTGTTGGGTGACGCCCACTCATAGGGATCTACCAATTAGTGCTCACCGATCATGACCTTACCGCCACAGGTCCGGATAGTTGACCGGCTATCCGGACCCCCCACAAAACTCCTACCTAAAGGTCATGTTTTAACGACTTTAACCAAGCTAAGAAGTCTCCTATGAGTAACTCATTCCCCACCCTCGACAAATGCACACCATCCCCCAGATACCTACCGTCCTCATTAATACAACTATGCGAGATCGAATGCAATGTCTTGGCACGGAACAACCTACTCACTTTGTTATTCAATTTTCTAACAGAATGATTCAAAGCAGGGATCGAGATAGCCCCCCGCCACACTTTTCGCGGGATCATATGAGACCACGCAATTATGCACCCCGGAACTCTCCTCGCTAACCAACTTACCGTGGAAAGCATAGCCTCCAGGAGAAGTCGTCTACCGGTGGTGACCAAATCATTGCCCCCCAAATGCACTATGACTATGGACGGCGGTGACCTTGTCCGCTCTAACAGACCCTCAAAGAATGCCTGAAACTGGTCAATACAGAGACCGCCCCTTCCGTAGAAGGACACTCTGTACCCGTATTCCCCAGGTACGTGAATCATGTCACCTGCTTTGAATACGTCTGCGGCCCGTCTCACGTATGAGTGGCCCACGACCCACACCTCCTTCTTCACAGCCGGTGACGTGCGACCGCTGGCCTGGTGTTGGGTCGACTGCGCAGTCCGCCCTGCCGCGTAGGCTTGCGCAACTGAAAACAAACAAAAGACAAGAAGCGTGAGTACATGATTACCGCTTCACAACATGTGCAATCGCACGTACCTCTTATAACAATTGGAGGACCAGCGCCCCACACGTTTCACTTGTTCTACATTAAGACCCCTGGCTGTAGCTTCAGTGGCAGCCCCTATTCGAAAGGAATGGGTCCCAAATTCGCCCGGGTCTAAGCCCGCTGCGGCAATGGCCATTGCAAGCACCCGCTGAAACTGAAACCTCGTCAGCGGGGTGGCGTCTGCATGCCTCAACAATGTCCCCCCCCATGATGCCACCCTTCGTGCTAGGTAATCTTCTAAGCACTGTACCGGACACATGGATGACCCGGGGATCCTGCGAATGATCGTGCAGTCCCCCCTCCCATCTTGGTCGGTCTTGGACCTGAGAAAGGAGACAATCATCGCATCGCCCCTGATCTGAACATGTTCCCTGCACAAGCCCCCCGCCACATCCCGTTTGTTCCTTGCAACCAGCTCACTAACTCTCATAGCCCCGTGAAATGCTAGCGTAAATGCAGTCCGGAACAAACAGGTCTCGAAAGGAGACGAGCATGTGTCAGGGAGTGAGGCCAGTAACTGGAACAACCTATCCAGACCTATCGGTCGTCTTACGTCAACTCTGCGACCCTCTAGGCGTTGCCACCCACGCAGCGCCCTTCGTACTGTAAAAGACGCTGTCGGGTCCTGGATGCCATGGGCCCTGGCAACAAAGGAAATGGCGGCACGATGCCTTTGGGCCGTAGCCACCGATTTCCCAGCCCTCCGTAAAGACATCAGAAAAAGTACTACCCACTCTTCCTGACCCCAAAGTCCCCCTCTCTCTGCTCCCAAAAAGGCTAAATAGGCCTGAAACGCCCCTTCATATGCCTTCCTTGTCCTGGGTGCTAGACTCTCTCCCACGAGGTGACGAAGTTCGGGGCACCGAGAGACCAGAGAGCTTCGGGGAAGGGTGCCGGCTCTGGGTCCGCTGAAGGAAGGAAACCCGAGAAAGCCTGCATGTAAAAACGAGACAGTGCATCAGCCGCCTGATTCATCACCCCTGGGACATGTTGTGCTCTGAATATCACGTTCAGTTGCATACACAGTAAGACAATTTCTTTGAGCAGCCTCAAAATCAATTTACAACGGGCTGCCTGACTATTGATGCATTCTACCACGGTCATATTGTCGGACCAGAACACGACAGAATGATCTCTGAACCCTTCTGGCCAGGTTCTCAGGGCCACCAGAATGGGAAATAGTTCAAGGAAAGCAATATTACTCGTCAGCCCCTTCTCGTGCCACCATAGGGGCCACCTTTGTGCAGACCATTTTGTGCCGAAGGTGGCGCCAAAGCCTATGCTTCCTGCTGAATCCGTCCATAGCCCGAGCTCTTCGGAGGACACGGCTGGCTTGTTCCAGACGACTCGGCCATTGAAGTCCGCCAGAAATGCTAACCAAATCCGCATGTCCTGGCGGACCTCAGCCGATAACCTTGTGCGATGATGACCCTCCTTTAGGCCGACCATCGATTGGGCAATTGAGCGGGAAAAGGGGCGTGCCATTGGGATCACCCTCAAGGCAAAGTTCAACTTTCCCACTAATTGTTGCAACTGATGCAGTGTAACCTTAGATGCCTTTAAACATACTTGGAGGGCTGTCCTGAATTTCAACACTTTGCTGGCTGGTAAACGGAAACACCCCTCCCTTGAGTCCAACTCGATCCCCAAAAACTCGAGGCAAGTCGTGGGACCCATAGTTTTACCCGGTGCCAATGGCACGCCAAAATGACCCATCAACACACAAAATTCAGCTAAGGCCTGGGCACATTCGGGATTTCCGGCTGGGCCAAGGAACAAAAAATCGTCAAGGTAGTGCATTACATTTCGGAAACCCGTTTTCTTCGTAAACACCCATTGCAGGAAAGTACTGAATTGCTCAAAATAAGCACATGATATAGAGCATCCCATTGGCATGCACCTATCCATGTAAAATGACCCCTGGAACCCGAATCCCAGAAGACGCTGATCGTCTGGGTGTACCGGGAGCAACCGGAACGCTGACTCGATATCTGATTTCGCCATCAACGTCCCGGGCCCCAGGCGATTCAAGATGGCTACTGCCTCATCAAACGATGCGTATCGCACCGAACAAACTTCTGGATCAATTGCGTCGTTCACCGAAAGACCATGTGGAGCAGACAGATTATGGATCAAACGAAACTCACCTGGGTCCTTCTTGGGGACCACCCCTAACGGAGAACAAACAAAATCCGGTACCGGGGGTACACAAAACGGGCCGGCGACCCGTCCCCGGCTAACCTCTTTCTGAATTTTCTCTTGCACTACAGATGTATGTTGTAAAACGGAAAGTTGATTTTTGCGAATCCCTACACCCTGAAAGTCCCCCACCGGGATGCGGAAACCATGTGTAAAACCGTTCCGCAGCACCCCGGCAGAAGTACGATCCGGGTATTCATTGAGCCAGGGAATCATTGCCAAGGTATCAATCGGGGTTGGTAAAGGCGCCCCTCGGACTAGTTCAGACCTGTTTGGCGCCTCCCTTACCCCCATTCTCACCCGTTCTGGCTCTGCACGATGACTCAGGATGGGACGACCCACACGTACTACACTCGTGCTTGAATTTACACGATCCCGGAGGCCTGGTACATTTCCCTTTGTTGTAATTAAAGCAGAAACCCTTTCTCCCTGTATTGCCTGCGGGCCTCGACTGATCGTCGGTGCTCGTACTTGGTCGAAAGGGCGTCCCCACATTTTGGCGGGAGTAATCAACAACATTGCTCCCAACCAATGGCATTTTTAACATTCCCGATTCTTTCATTTTATCCCATGTTACAGAATCGTAACAATCCCAGGTCAAACCCTTGTTATGTTCCTTTTCTTTCCTGAACAAATTGTCATAACAAAACCAATGGTTACCTTGGTACGCTGTCGAGTAACCCATAATTCGTGATTGATAAATGGGAAACTCAGGAAGCAACTCGGGCCTACGTTCCCCCAAAATCGATGTAAAAATACCCCACGCATTGCCCCAGTTGCCAATATTCTCATTTACCTTAAAGGCGGCCATTTTTGCGCGCCAAACACTCGGATGCATTAGGTCCTTCTGACTTCTAACATGCTCCACCTCATAATGATCAACAAGCAAGGAGAAAATATTCACGTACTCCCCAGCCCAGATCTTTTCCTTTATAGCTAAAGGTACATGTTGTCCCAATCTCTCTCTACGAGAGGGTGCTGACTCGTCCCTTGCAATCGGCAATGGCCGCTTACCTGCACCGGACGCAGCTTCCGCCGCTTGCGGCTTGTCTATTCCGGCCAACGGCGCAGTCACTTTAGCTGCATCTCTCTTCTCACGAAGCCCTCTTATCAGCGCCTGTGCCTCGGCAGCCGTGGCGCTATCACAACTATCCCCCAACCAAGCTGCTAGCTGTGCTGCCAGCTCGGGGGGCATGTCTTCCTTGGATGTCGGGGTGACGACAACGGGGATTGGATTCCCCTCCATCGGTACTGGTGTCGGTGCCTCGAGCGGGGCAGAGGGAACCGGGACATCTCCACCGGCTGGAACCCTTCTCGCCCTCTTAGGTCTCCCTCCAGCCGGCGCAGAGCCCGAACCCTCCTCCCCGTCTCGCTCCGCCAACCGTTTCTTTATGTCGGACACCTCTTTGCAAAGGGCCCGCACCATCTGTTCGGTCGTCATTCTCTTTGCGCCTTTCTTGGGCATCTCTCCGACGAGGTATCTAGAAGACAAAGAAAAAGATCAAAAACGCTCAAAATTGGCTCTTCGTTCTGTCCCGAGCTCACGGGTAGCGAGGAGGTGCAGCTTCGGAGCACAAGAACAAGAGGACGTCTTCTGGTCTTGCGTCCCTCTTTATCCGTCTTCAGGGCGGGCGAGAACCCGCCCCTGCCTGCCCCTAGGGCGGGGCTGGCTACGTCGGTGTCTAGGCCAGCCCACTCTAGGGCGGGAAAAAGCGCGCCCTGGCTACGCCGCTTCGGGCATACCAGCCGAGACACGCCTCCCGCCCAAAAAATGGCTTCCCGGGGGGATCGAGGCACTCCGCCATACGTTCGGGGGGACCGAGTGGTCGCCCCTTTTCATTATCTCTTTTGTCGAAAATCAGCCGTTTTTGCTCGAACATTAAATGCCTCCAAATGGTATTTAATTAACTTCCCGAGCCCCTGGAAGCATGAAAATCACTTTAAACATGCTAATTTTAGCTCTAACACTGATGATCCACCTACAAATGTGAACTGACGTTCAAAAATAAAACATTTGAAAACGGACCATTTTCCACATTTCTGAAGCATGACGTAATGGGGGGGGTGTTATCTCTTTTGTCGAAAATCAGCCGTTTTTGCTCGAACATTAAATGCCTCCAAATGGTATTTAATTAACTTCCCGGGGTGAAGAAACCCTTTTTGAGAACTCAGAGTGAGTAAATTGGCCATTTTCATGCACTTTTAACCATTCCATAAATATTTGTGTTTTGGGCCCCTGGAAGCATGAAAATCACTTTAAACATGCTAATTTTAGCTCTAACACTGATGATCCACCTACAAATGTGAACTGACGTTCAAAAATAAAACATTTGAAAACGGACCATTTTCCACATTTCTGAAGCATGACGTAATGGGGGGGTGTTATCTCTTTTGTCGAAAATCAGCCGTTTTTGCTCTAACATTAAATGCCTCCAAATGGTATTTAATTAACTTCCCGGGGTGAAGAAACCCTTTTTGAGAACTCAGAGTGAGTAAATTGGCCATTTTCATGCACTTTTAACCATTCCATAAATCTTGTGTTTTGGGCCCCTGGAAGCATGAAAATCACTTTAAACATGCTAATTTTAGCTCTAACACTGATGATCCACCTACAAATGTGAACTGACGTTCAAAAATAAAACATTTGAAAACGGACCATTTTCCACATTTCTGAAGCATGACGTAATGGGGGGGGGTGTTATCTCTTTTGTCGAAAATCAGCCGTTTTTTCTCGAACATTAAATGCCTCCAAATGGTATTTAATTAACTTCCCGAGCCCCTGGAAGCATGAAAATCACTTTAAACATGCTAATTTTAGCTCTAACACTGATGATCCACCTACAAATGTGAACTGACGTTCAAAAATAAAACATTTGAAAACGGACCATTTTCCACATTTCTGAAGCATGACGTAATGGGGGGGTGTTATCTCTTTTGTCGAAAATCAGCCGTTTTTGCTCTAACATTAAATGCCTCCAAATGGTATTTAATTAACTTCCCGAGCCCCTGGAAGCATGAAAATCACTTTAAACATGCTAATTTTAGCTCTAACACTGATGATCCACCTACAAATGTGAACTGACGTTCAAAAATAAAACATTTGAAAACGGACCATTTTCCACATTTCTGAAGCATGACGTAATGGGGGGGTGTTATCTCTTTTGTCGAAAATCAGCCGTTTTTGCTCGAACATTAAATGCCTCCAAATGGTATTTATTTCACTTCCCGAGCCCCTGGAAGCATGAAAATCACTGTAAACATGCTAATTTTAGCTCTAACACTGATGATCCACCTACAAATGTGAACTGACGTTCAAAAATAAAACATTTGAAAACGGACCATTTTCCACATTTCTGAAGCATGACGTAATGGGGGGGTGTTATCTCTTTTGTCGAAAATCAGCCGTTTTTGCTCGAACATTAAATGCCTCCAAATGGTATTTATTTCACTTCCCGAGCCCCTGGAAGCATGAAAATCACTTTAAACATGCTAATTTTAGCTCTAACACTGATGATCCACCTACAAATGTGAACTGACGTTCAAAAATAAAACATTTGAAAACGGACCATTTTCCACATTTCTGAAGCATGACGTAATGGGGGGGTGTTATCTCTTTTGTCGAAAATCAGCCGTTTTTGCTCGAACATTAAATGCCTCCAAATGGTATTTATTTCACTTCCCGAGCCCCTGGAAGCATGAAAATCACTTTAAACATGCTAATTTTAGCTCTAACACTGATGATCCACCTACAAATGTGAACTGACGTTCAAAAATAAAACATTTGAAAATGGACCATTTTCCACATTTCTGAAGCATGACGTAATGGGGGGGTGTTATCTCTTTTGTCGAAAATCAGCCGTTTTTGCTCTAACATTAAATGCCTCCAAATGGTATTTAATTAACTTCCCGGGGTGAAGAAACCCTTTTTGAGAACTCAGAGTGAGTAAATTGGCCATTTTCATGCACTTTTAACCATTCCATAAATCTTGTGTTTTGGGCCCCTGGAAGCATGAAAATCACTTTAAACATGCTAATTTTAGCTCTAACACTGATGATCCACCTACAAATGTGAACTGACGTTCAAAAATAAAACATTTGAAAACGGACCATTTTCCACATTTCTGAAGCATGACGTAATGGGGGGGTGTTATCTCTTTTGTCGAAAATCAGCCGTTTTTGCTCTAACATTAAATGCCTCCAAATGGTATTTAATTAACTTCCCGGGGTGAAGAAACCCTTTTTGAGAACTCAGAGTGAGTAAATTGGCCATTTTCATGCACTTTTAACCATTCCATAAATCTTGTGTTTTGGGCCCCTGGAAGCATGAAAATCACTTTAAACATGCTAATTTTAGCTCTAACACTGATGATCCACCTACAAATGTGAACTGACGTTCAAAAATAAAACATTTGAAAACGGACCATTTTCCACATTTCTGAAGCATGACGTAATGGGGGGGTGTTATCTCTTTTGTCGAAAATCAGCCGTTTTTGCTCGAACATTAAATGCCTCCAAATGGTATTTAATTAACTTCCCGAGCCCCTGGAAGCATGAAAATCACTTTAAACATGCTAATTTTAGCTCTAACACTGATGATCCACCTACAAATGTGAACTGACGTTCAAAAATAAAACATTTGAAAACGGACCATTTTCCACATTTCTGAAGCATGACGTAATGGGGGGGTGTTATCTCTTTTGTCGAAAATCAGCCGTTTTTGCTCGAACATTAAATGCCTCCAAATGGTATTTATTTCACTTCCCGAGCCCCTGGAAGCATGAAAATCACTTTAAACATGCTAATGTTAGCTCTAACACTGATGATCCACCTACAAATGTGAACTGACGTTCAAAAATAAAACATTTGAAAATGGACCATTTTCCACATTTCTGAAGCATGACGTAATGGGGGGTGTTATCTCTTTTGTCGAAAATCAGCCGTTTTTGCTCTAACATTAAATGCCTCCAAATGGTATTTAATTAACTTCCCGGGGTGAAGAAACCCTTTTTGAGAACTCAGAGTGAGTAAATTGGCCATTTTCATGCACTTTTAACCATTCCATAAATCTTGTGTTTTGGGCCCCTGGAAGCATGAAAATCACTTTAAACATGCTAATTTTAGCTCTAACACTGATGATCCACCTACAAATGTGAACTGACGTTCAAAAATAAAACATTTGAAAACGGACCATTTTCCACATTTCTGAAGCATGACGTAATGGGGGGGTGTTATCTCTTTTGTGGAAAATCAGCCGTTTTTGCTCGAACATTAAATGCCTCCAAATGGTATTTAATTAACTTCCCGAGCCCCTGGAAGCATGAAAATCACTTTAAACATGCTAATTTTAGCTCTAACACTGATGATCCACCTACAAATGTGAACTGACGTTCAAAAATAAAACATTTGAAAACGGACCATTTTCCACATTTCTGAAGCATGACGTAATGGGGGGGTGTTATCTCTTTTGTCGAAAATCAGCCGTTTTTGCTCGAACATTAAATGCCTCCAAATGGTATTTAATTAACTTCCCGGGGTGAAGAAACCCTTTTTGAGAACTCAGAGTGAGTAAATTGGCCATTTTCATGCACTTTTAACCATTCCATAAATCTTGTGTTTTGGGCCCCTGGAAGCATGAAAATCAATTTAAACATGCTAATTTTAGCTCTAACACTGATGATCCACCTACAAATGTGAACTGACGTTCAAAAATAAAACATTTGAAAACGGACCATTTTCCACATTTCTGAAGCATGACGTAATGGGGGGGTGTTATCTCTTTTGTGGAAAATCAGCCGTTTTTGCTCGAACATTAAATGCCTCCAAATGGTATTTAATTAACTTCCCGAGCCCCTGGAAGCATGAAAATCACTTTAAACATGCTAATTTTAGCTCTAACACTGATGATCCACCTACAAATGTGAACTGACGTTCAAAAATAAAACATTTGAAAACGGACCATTTTCCACATTTCTGAAGCATGACGTAATGGGGGGGTGTTATCTCTTTTGTCGAAAATCAGCCGTTTTTGCTCGAACATTAAATGCCTCCAAATGGTATTTATTTCACTTTCAGAGCCCCTGGAAGCATGAAAATCCCTTTAAACATGCTAATTTTAGCTCTAACACTGATGATCCACCTACAAATGTGAACTGACGTTCAAAAATAAAACATTTGAAAACGGACCATTTTCCACATTTCTGAAGCATGACGTAATGGGGGGGTGTTATCTCTTTTGTCGAAAATCAGCCGTTTTTGCTCTAACATTAAATGCCTCCAAATGGTATTTAATTAACTTCCTGAGCCCCTGGAAGCATGAAAATCACTTTAAACATGCTAATTTTAGCTCTAACACTGATGATCCACCTACAAATGTGAACTGACGTTCAAAAATAAAACATTTGAAAACGGACCATTTTCCACATTTCTGAAGCATGACGTAATGGGGGGGTGTTATCTCTTTTGTCGAAAATCAGCCGTTTTTTCTCGAACATTAAATGCCTCCAAATGGTATTTAATTAACTTCCCGAGCCCCTGGAAGCATGAAAATCACTTTAAACATGCTAATTTTAGCTCTAACACTGATGATCCACCTACAAATGTGAACTGACGTTCAAAAATAAAACATTTGAAAACGGACCATTTTCCACATTTCTGAAGCATGACGTAATGGGGGGGTGTTATCTCTTTTGTCGAAAATCAGCCGTTTTTGCTCGAACATTAAATGCCTCCAAATGGTATTTATTTCACTTCCCGAGCCCCTGGAAGCATGAAAATCACTTTAAACATGCTAATTTTAGCTCTAACACTGATGATCCACCTACAAATGTGAACTGACGTTCAAAAATAAAACATTTGAAAACGGACCATTTTCCACATTTCTGAGGCATGACGTAATGGGGGGGTGTTATCTCTTTTTTTTCGAAAATCAGCCGTTTTTGCTCGAACATTAAATGCCTCCAAATGGTATTTATTTCACTTCCCGAGCCCCTGGAAGCATGAAAATCACTTTAAACATGCTAATTTTAGCTCTAACACTGATGATCCACCTACAAATGTGAACTGACGTTCAAAAATAAAACATTTGAAAATGGACCATTTTCCACATTTCTGAAGCATGACGTAATGGGGGGGTGTTATCTCTTTTGTCGAAAATCAGCCGTTTTTGCTCTAACATTAAATGCCTCCAAATGGTATTTAATTAACTTCCCGGGGTGAAGAAACCCTTTTTGAGAACTCAGAGTGAGTAAATTGGCCATTTTCATGCACTTTTAACCATTCCATAAATCTTGTGTTTTGGGCCCCTGGAAGCATGAAAATCACTTTAAACATGCTAATTTTAGCTCTAACACTGATGATCCACCTACAAATGTGAACTGACGTTCAAAAATAAAACATTTGAAAACGGACCATTTTCCACATTTCTGAAGCATGACGTAATGGGGGGGTGTTATCTCTTTTGTCGAAAATCAGCCGTTTTTGCTCGAACATTAAATGCCTCCAAATGGTATTTAATTAACTTCCCGAGCCCCTGGAAGCATGAAAATCACTTTAAACATGCTAATTTTAGCTCTAACACTGATGATCCACCTACAAATGTGAACTGACGTTCAAAAATAAAACATTTGAAAACGGACCATTTTCCACATTTCTGAAGCATGACGTAATGGGGGGGTGTTATCTCTTTTGTCGAAAATCAGCCGTTTTTGCTCGAACATTAAATGCCTCCAAATGGTATTTATTTCACTTTCAGAGCCCCTGGAAGCATGAAAATCACTTTAAACATGCTAATTTTAGCTCTAACACTGATGATCCACCTACAAATGTGAACTGACGTTCAAAAATAAAACATTTGAAAACGGACCATTTTCCACATTTCTGAAGCATGACGTAATGGGGGGGTGTTATCTCTTTTGTCGAAAATCAGCCGTTTTTGCTCTAACATTAAATGCCTCCAAATGGTATTTAATTAACTTCCTGAGCCCCTGGAAGCATGAAAATCACTTTAAACATGCTAATTTTAGCTCTAACACTGATGATCCACCTACAAATGTGAACTGACGTTCAAAAATAAAACATTTGAAAACGGACCATTTTCCACATTTCTGAAGCATGACGTAATGGGGGGGTGTTATCTCTTTTGTCGAAAATCAGCCGTTTTTTCTCGAACATTAAATGCCTCCAAATGGTATTTAATTAACTTCCCGAGCCCCTGGAAGCATGAAAATCACTTTAAACATGCTAATTTTAGCTCTAACACTGATGATCCACCTACAAATGTGAACTGACGTTCAAAAATAAAACATTTGAAAACGGACCATTTTCCACATTTCTGAAGCATGACGTAATGGGGGGGTGTTATCTCTTTTGTCGAAAATCAGCCGTTTTTGCTCGAACATTAAATGCCTCCAAATGGTATTTATTTCACTTCCCGAGCCCCTGGAAGCATGAAAATCACTTTAAACATGCTAATTTTAGCTCTAACACTGATGATCCACCTACAAATGTGAACTGACGTTCAAAAATAAAACATTTGAAAACGGACCATTTTCCACATTTCTGAAGCATGACGTAATGGGGGGGTGTTATCTCTTTTGTCGAAAATCAGCCGTTTTTGCTCGAACATTAAATGCCTCCAAATGGTATTTATTTCACTTCCCGAGCCCCTGGAAGCATGAAAATCACTTTAAACATGCTAATTTTAGCTCTAACACTGATGATCCACCTACAAATGTGAACTGACGTTCAAAAATAAAACATTTGAAAATGGACCATTTTCCACATTTCTGAAGCATGACGTAATGGGGGGGTGTTATCTCTTTTGTCGAAAATCAGCCGTTTTTGCTCTAACATTAAATGCCTCCAAATGGTATTTAATTAACTTCCCGGGGTGAAGAAACCCTTTTTGAGAACTCAGAGTGAGTAAATTGGCCATTTTCATGCACTTTTAACCATTCCATAAATCTTGTGTTTTGGGCCCCTGGAAGCATGAAAATCACTTTAAACATGCTAATTTTAGCTCTAACACTGATGATCCACCTACAAATGTGAACTGACGTTCAAAAATAAAACATTTGAAAACGGACCATTTTCCACATTTCTGAAGCATGACGTAATGGGGGGGTGTTATCTCTTTTGTCGAAAATCAGCCGTTTTTGCTCTAACATTAAATGCCTCCAAATTGTATTTAATTAACTTCCCGGGGTGAAGAACCCCTTTTTGAGAACTCAGAGTGAGTAAATTGGCCATTTTCATGCACTTTTAACCATTCCATAAATCTTGTGTTTTGGGCCCCTGGAAGCATGAAAATCACTTTAAACATGCTAATTTTAGCTCTAACACTGATGATCCACCTACAAATGTGAACTGACGTTCAAAAATAAAACATTTGAAAACGGACCATTTTCCACATTTCTGAAGCATGACGTAATGGGGGTGTGTTATCTCTTTTGTCGAAAATCAGCTGTTTTTGCTCGAACATTAAATGCCTCCAAATGGTATTTAATTAACTTCCCGAGCCCCTGGAAGCATGAAAATCACTTTAAACATGCTAATTTTAGCTCTAACACTGATGATCCACCTACAAATGTGAACTGACGTTCAAAAATAAAACATTTGAAAACGGACCATTTTCCACATTTCTGAAGCATGACGTAATGGGGGGGTGTTATCTCTTTTGTCGAAAATCAGCCGTTTTTGCTCTAACATTAAATGCCTCCAAATGGTATTTAATTAACTTCCCGAGCCCCTGGAAGCATGAAAATCACTTTAAACATGCTAATTTTAGCTCTAACACTGATGATCCACCTACAAATGTGAACTGACGTTCAAAAATAAAACATTTGAAAACGGACCATTTTCCACATTTCTGAAGCATGACGTAATGGGGGGGTGTTATCTCTTTTGTCGAAAATCAGCCGTTTTTGCTCGAACATTAAATGCCTCCAAATGGTATTTATTTCACTTCCCGAGCCCCTGGAAGCATGAAAATCACTGTAAACATGCTAATTTTAGCTCTAACACTGATGATCCACCTACAAATGTGAACTGACGTTCAAAAATAAAACATTTGAAAACGGACCATTTTCCACATTTCTGAAGCATGACGTAATGGGGGGGTGTTATCTCTTTTGTCGAAAATCAGCCGTTTTTGCTCGAACATTAAATGCCTCCAAATGGTATTTATTTCACTTCCCGAGCCCCTGGAAGCATGAAAATCACTTTAAACATGCTAATTTTAGCTCTAACACTGATGATCCACCTACAAATGTGAACTGACGTTCAAAAATAAAACATTTGAAAACGGACCATTTTCCACATTTCTGAAGCATGACGTAATGGGGGGGTGTTATCTCTTTTGTCGAAAATCAGCCGTTTTTGCTCGAACATTAAATGCCTCCAAATGGTATTTATTTCACTTCCCGAGCCCCTGGAAGCATGAAAATCACTTTAAACATGCTAATTTTAGCTCTAACACTGATGATCCACCTACAAATGTGAACTGACGTTCAAAAATAAAACATTTGAAAATGGACCATTTTCCACATTTCTGAAGCATGACGTAATGGGGGGGTGTTATCTCTTTTGTCGAAAATCAGCCGTTTTTGCTCTAACATTAAATGCCTCCAAATGGTATTTAATTAACTTCCCGGGGTGAAGAAACCCTTTTTGAGAACTCAGAGTGAGTAAATTGGCCATTTTCATGCACTTTTAACCATTCCATAAATCTTGTGTTTTGGGCCCCTGGAAGCATGAAAATCACTTTAAACATGCTAATTTTAGCTCTAACACTGATGATCCACCTACAAATGTGAACTGACGTTCAAAAATAAAACATTTGAAAACGGACCATTTTCCACATTTCTGAAGCATGACGTAATGGGGGGGTGTTATCTCTTTTGTCGAAAATCAGCCGTTTTTGCTCTAACATTAAATGCCTCCAAATGGTATTTAATTAACTTCCCGGGGTGAAGAAACCCTTTTTGAGAACTCAGAGTGAGTAAATTGGCCATTTTCATGCACTTTTAACCATTCCATAAATCTTGTGTTTTGGACCCCTGGAAGCATGAAAATCACTTTAAACATGCTAATTTTAGCTCTAACACTGATGATCCACCTACAAATGTGAACTGACGTTCAAAAATAAAACATTTGAAAACGGACCATTTTCCACATTTCTGAAGCATGACGTAATGGGGGGGTGTTATCTCTTTTGTCGAAAATCAGCCGTTTTTGCTCGAACATTAAATGCCTCCAAATGGTATTTAATTAACTTCCCGAGCCCCTGGAAGCATGAAAATCACTTTAAACATGCTAATTTTAGCTATAACACTGATGATCCACCTACAAATGTGAACTGACGTTCAAAAATAAAACATTTGAAAACGGACCATTTTCCACATTTCTGAAGCATGACGTAATGGGGGGGTGTTATCTCTTTTGTCGAAAATCAGCCGTTTTTGCTCTAACATTAAATGCCTCCAAATGGTATTTAATTAACTTCCCGGGGTGAAGAAACCCTTTTTGAGAACTCAGAGTGAGTAAATTGGCCATTTTCATGCACTTTTAACCATTCCATAAATCTTGTGTTTTGGGCCCCTGGAAGCATGAAAATCACTTTAAACATGCTAATTTTAGCTCTAACACTGATGATCCACCTACAAATGTGAACTGACGTTCAAAAATAAAACATTTGAAAACGGACCATTTTCCACATTTCTGAAGCATGACGTAATGGGGGGGGGTGTTATCTCTTTTGTCGAAAATCAGCCGTTTTTTCTCGAACATTAAATGCCTCCAAATGGTATTTAATTAACTTCCCGAGCCCCTGGAAGCATGAAAATCACTTTAAACATGCTAATTTTAGCTCTAACACTGATGATCCACCTACAAATGTGAACTGACGTTCAAAAATAAAACATTTGAAAACTGACCATTTTCCACATTTCTGAAGCATGACGTAATGGGGGGGTGTTATCTCTTTTGTCGAAAATCAGCCGTTTTTGCTCGAACATTAAATGCCTCCAAATGGTATTTATTTCACTTCCCGAGCCCCTGGAAGCATGAAAATCACTTTAAACATGCTAATTTTAGCTCTAACACTGATGATCCACCTACAAATGTGAACTGACGTTCAAAAATAAAACATTTGAAAACGGACCATTTTCCACATTACTGAAGCATGACGTAATGGGGGGGTGTTATCTCTTTTGTCGAAAATCAGCCGTTTTTGCTCTAACATTAAATGCCTCCAAATGGTATTTAATTAACTTCCCGAGCCCCTGGAAGCATGAAAATCACTTTAAACATGCTAATTTTAGCTCTAACACTGATGATCCACCTACAAATGTGAACTGACATTCAAAAATAAAACATTTGAAAACGGACCATTTTCCACATTTCTGAAGCATGACGTAATGGGGGGGTGTTATCTCTTTTGTCGAAAATCAGCCGTTTTTGCTCGAACATTAAATGCCTCCAAATGGTATTTATTTCACTTCCCGAGCCCCTGGAAGCATGAAAATCACTGTAAACATGCTAATTTTAGCTCTAACACTGATGATCCACCTACAAATGTGAACTGACGTTCAAAAATAAAACATTTGAAAACGGACCATTTTCCACATTTCTGAAGCATGACGTAATGGGGGGGTGTTATCTCTTTTGTCGAAAATCAGCCGTTTTTGCTCGAACATTAAATGCCTCCAAATGGTATTTATTTCACTTCCCGAGCCCCTGGAAGCATGAAAATCACTTTAAACATGCTAATTTTAGCTCTAACACTGATGATCCACCTACAAATGTGAACTGACGTTCAAAAATAAAACATTTGAAAACGGACCATTTTCCACATTTCTGAAGCATGACGTAATGGGGGGGTGTTATCTCTTTTGTCGAAAATCAGCCGTTTTTGCTCGAACATTAAATGCCTCCAAATGGTATTTATTTCACTTCCCGAGCCCCTGGAAGCATGAAAATCACTTTAAACATGCTAATTTTAGCTCTAACACTGATGATCCACCTACAAATGTGAACTGACGTTCAAAAATAAAACATTTGAAAATGGACCATTTTCCACATTTCTGAAGCATGACGTAATGGGGGGGTGTTATCTCTTTTGTCGAAAATCAGCCGTTTTTGCTCTAACATTAAATGCCTCCAAATGGTATTTAATTAACTTCCCGGGGTGAAGAAACCCTTTTTGAGAACTCAGAGTGAGTAAATTGGCCATTTTCATGCACTTTTAACCATTCCATAAATCTTGTGTTTTGGGCCCCTGGAAGCATGAAAATCACTTTAAACATGCTAATTTTAGCTCTAACACTGATGATCCACCTACAAATGTGAACTGACGTTCAAAAATAAAACATTTGAAAACGGACCATTTTCCACATTTCTGAAGCATGACGTAATGGGGGGGTGTTATCTCTTTTGTCGAAAATCAGCCGTTTTTGCTCTAACATTAAATGCCTCCAAATGGTATTTAATTAACTTCCCGGGGTGAAGAAACCGTTTTTGAGAACTCAGAGTGAGTAAATTGGCCATTTTCATGCACTTTTAACCATTCCATAAATCTTGTGTTTTGGACCCCTGGAAGCATGAAAATCACTTTAAACATGCTAATTTTAGCTCTAACACTGATGATCCACCTACAAATGTGAACTGACGTTCAAAAATAAAACATTTGAAAACGGACCATTTTCCACATTTCTGAAGCATGACGTAATGGGGGGGTGTTATCTCTTTTGTCGAAAATCAGCCGTTTTTGCTCGAACATTAAATGCCTCCAAATGGTATTTAATTAACTTCCCGAGCCCCTGGAAGCATGAAAATCACTTTAAACATGCTAATTTTAGCTCTAACACTGATGATCCACCTACAAATGTGAACTGACGTTCAAAAATAAAACATTTGAAAACGGACCATTTTCCACATTTCTGAAGCATGACGTAATGGGGGGGTGTTATCTCTTTTGTCGAAAATCAGCCGTTTTTGCTCGAACATTAAATGCCTCCAAATGGTATTTATTTCACTTCCCGAGCCCCTGGAAGCATGAAAATCACTTTAAACATGCTAATTTTAGCTCTAACACTGATGATCCACCTACAAATGTGAACTGACGTTCAAAAATAAAACATTTGAAAATGGACCATTTTCCACATTTCTGAAGCATGACGTAATGGGGGGTGTTATCTCTTTTGTCGAAAATCAGCCGTTTTTGCTCTAACATTAAATGCCTCCAAATGGTATTTAATTAACTTCCCGGGGTGAAGAAACCCTTTTTGAGAACTCAGAGTGAGTAAATTGGCCATTTTCATGCACTTTTAACCATTCCATAAATCTTGTGTTTTGGGCCCCTGGAAGCATGAAAATCACTTTAAACATGCTAATTTTAGCTCTAACACTGATGATCCACCTACAAATGTGAACTGACGTTCAAAAATAAAACATTTGAAAACGCACCATTTTCCACATTTCTGAAGCATGACGTAATGGGGGGGTGTTATCTCTTTTGTCGAAAATCAGCCGTTTTTGCTCTAACATTAAATGCCTCCAAATGGTATTTAATTAACTTCCCGGGGTGAAGAAACCCTTTTTGAGAACTCAGAGTGAGTAAATTGGCCATTTTCATGCACTTTTAACCATTCCATAAATCTTGTGTTTTGGGCCCCTGGAAGCATGAAAATCACTTTAAACATGCTAATTTTAGCTCTAACACTGATGATCCACCTACAAATGTGAACTGACGTTCAAAAATAAAACATTTGAAAACGGACCATTTTCCACATTTCTGAAGCATGACGTAATGGGGGGGTGTTATCTCTTTTGTCGAAAATCAGCCGTTTTTGCTCGAACATTAAATGCCTCCAAATGGTATTTAATTAACTTCCCGAGCCCCTGGAAGCATGAAAATCACTTTAAACATGCTAATTTTAGCTCTAACACTGATGATCCACCTACAAATGTGAACTGACGTTCAAAAATAAAACATTTGAAAACGGACCATTTTCCACATTTCTGAAGCATGACGTAATGGGGCGGTGTTATCTCTTTTGTCGAAAATCAGCCGTTTTTGCTCTAACATTAAATGCCTCCAAATGGTATTTAATTAACTTCCCGGGGTGAAGAAACCCTTTTTGAGAACTCAGAGTGAGTAAATTGGCCATTTTCATGCACTTTTAACCATTCCATAAATCTTGTGTTTTGGGCCCCTGGAAGCATGAAAATCACTTTAAACATGCTAATTTTAGCTCTAACACTGATGATCCACCTACAAATGTGAACTGACGTTCAAAAATAAAACATTTGAAAACGGACCATTTTCCACATTTCTGAAGCATGACGTAATGGGGGGGTGTTATCTCTTTTGTGGAAAATCAGCCGTTTTTGCTTGAACATTAAATGCCTCCAAATGGTATTTAATTAACTTCCCGAGCCCCTGGAAGCATGAAAATCACTTTAAACATGCTAATTTTAGCTCTAACACTGATGATCCACCTACAAATGTGAACTGACGTTCAAAAATAAAACATTTGAAAACGGACCATTTTCCACATTTCTGAAGCATGACGTAATGGGGGGGTGTTATCTCTTTTGTCGAAAATCAGCCGTTTTTGCTCGAACATTAAATGCCTCCAAATGGTATTTAATTAACTTCCCGGGGTGAAGAAACCCTTTTTGAGAACTCAGAGTGAGTAAATTGGCCATTTTCATGCACTTTTAACCATTCCATAAATCTTGTGTTTTGGGCCCCTGGAAGCATGAAAATCAATTTAAACATGCTAATTTTAGCTCTAACACTGATGATCCACCTACAAATGTGAACTGACGTTCAAAAATAAAACATTTGAAAACGGACCATTTTCCACATTTCTGAAGCATGACGTAATGGGGGGGTGTTATCTCTTTTGTGGAAAATCAGCCGTTTTTGCTCGAACATTAAATGCCTCCAAATGGTATTTAATTAACTTCCCGAGCCCCTGGAAGCATGAAAATCACTTTAAACATGCTAATTTTAGCTCTAACACTGATGATCCACCTACAAATGTGAACTGACGTTCAAAAATAAAACATTTGAAAACGGACCATTTTCCACATTTCTGAAGCATGACGTAATGGGGGGGTGTTATCTCTTTTGTCGAAAATCAGCCGTTTTTGCTCTAACATTAAATGCCTCCAAATGGTATTTAATTAACTTCCTGAGCCCCTGGAAGCATGAAAATCACTTTAAACATGCTAATTTTAGCTCTAACACTGATGATCCACCTACAAATGTGAACTGACGTTCAAAAATAAAACATTTGAAAACGGACCATTTTCCACATTTCTGAAGCATGACGTAATGGGGGGGTGTTATCTCTTTTGTCGAAAATCAGCCGTTTTTTCTCGAACATTAAATGCCTCCAAATGGTATTTAATTAACTTCCCGAGCCCCTGGAAGCATGAAAATCACTTTAAACATGCTAATTTTAGCTCTAACACTGATGATCCACCTACAAATGTGAACTGACGTTCAAAAATAAAACATTTGAAAACGGACCATTTTCCACATTTCTGAAGCATGACGTAATGGGGGGGTGTTATCTCTTTTGTCGAAAATCAGCCGTTTTTGCTCGAACATTAAATGCCTCCAAATGGTATTTATTTCACTTCCCGAGCCCCTGGAAGCATGAAAATCACTTTAAACATGCTAATTTTAGCTCTAACACTGATGATCCACCTACAAATGTGAACTGACGTTCAAAAATAAAACATTTGAAAATGGACCATTTTCCACATTTCTGAAGCATGACGTAATGGGGGGGTGTTATCTCTTTTGTCGAAAATCAGCCGTTTTTGCTCTAACATTAAATGCCTCCAAATGGTATTTAATTAACTTCCCGGGGTGAAGAAACCCTTTTTGAGAACTCAGAGTGAGTAAATTGGCCATTTTCATGCACTTTTAACCATTCCATAAATCTTGTGTTTTGGGCCCCTGGAAGCATGAAAATCACTTTAAACATGCTAATTTTAGCTCTAACACTGATGATCCACCTACAAATGTGAACTGACGTTCAAAAATAAAACATTTGAAAACGGACCATTTTCCACATTTCTGAAGCATGACGTAATGGGGGGGTGTTATCTCTTTTGTCGAAAATCAGCCGTTTTTGCTCGAACATTAAATGCCTCCAAATGGTATTTAATTAACTTCCCGAGCCCCTGGAAGCATGAAAATCACTTTAAACATGCTAATTTTAGCTCTAACACTGATGATCCACCTACAAATGTGAACTGACGTTCAAAAATAAAACATTTGAAAACGGACCATTTTCCACATTTCTGAAGCATGACGTAATGGGGGGGTGTTATCTCTTTTGTCGAAAATCAGCCGTTTTTGCTCGAACATTAAATGCCTCCAAATGGTATTTAATTAACTTCCGGAGCCCCTGGAAGCATGAAAATCACTTTAAACATGCTAATTTTAGCTCTAACACTGATGATCCACCTACAAATGTGAACTGACGTTCAAAAATAAAACATTTGAAAACGGACCATTTTCCACATTTCTGAAGCATGACGTAATGGGGGGGGGTGTTATCTCTTTTGTCGAAAATCAGCCGTTTTTTCTCGAACATTAAATGCCTCCAAATGGTATTTAATTAACTTCCCGAGCCCCTGGAAGCATGAAAATCACTTTAAACATGCTAATTTTAGCTCTAACACTGATGATCCACCTACAAATGTGAACTGACGTTCAAAAATAAAACATTTGAAAACTGACCATTTTCCACATTTCTGAAGCATGACGTAATGGGGGGGTGTTATCTCTTTTGTCGAAAATCAGCCGTTTTTGCTCTAACATTAAATGCCTCCAAATGGTATTTAATTAACTTCCCGGGGTGAAGAAACCCTTTTTGAGAACTCAGAGTGAGTAAATTGGCCATTTTCATGCACTTTTAACCATTCCATAAATCTTGTGTTTTGGGCCCCTGGAAGCATGAAAATCACTTTAAACATGCTAATTTTAGCTCTAACACTGATGATCCACCTACAAATGTGAACTGACGTTCAAAAATAAAACATTTGAAAACGGACCATTTTCCACATTTCTGAAGCATGACGTAATGGGGGGGTGTTATCTCTTTTGTCGAAAATCAGCCGTTTTTGCTCTAACATTAAATGCCTCCAAATTGTATTTAATTAACTTCCCGGGGTGAAGAACCCCTTTTTGAGAACTCAGAGTGAGTAAATTGGCCATTTTCATGCACTTTTAACCATTCCATAAATCTTGTGTTTTGGGCCCCTGGAAGCATGAAAATCACTTTAAACATGCTAATTTTAGCTCTAACACTGATGATCCACCTACAAATGTGAACTGACGTTCAAAAATAAAACATTTGAAAACGGACCATTTTCCACATTTCTGAAGCATGACGTAATGGGGGTGTGTTATCTCTTTTGTCGAAAATCATCTGTTTTTGCTCGAACATTAAATGCCTCCAAATGGTATTTAATTAACTTCCCGAGCCCCTGGAAGCATGAAAATCACTTTAAACATGCTAATTTTAGCTCTAACACTGATGATCCACCTACAAATGTGAACTGACGTTCAAAAATAAAACATTTGAAAACGGACCATTTTCCACATTTCTGAAGCATGACGTAATGGGGGGGTGTTATCTCTTTTGTCGAAAATCAGCCGTTTTTGCTCTGACATTAAATGCCTCCAAATGGTATTTAATTAACTTCCCGGGGTGAAGAAACCCTTTTTGAGAACTCAGAGTGAGTAAATTGGCCATTTTCATGCACTTTTAACCATTCCATAAATCTTGTGTTTTGGGCCCCTGGAAGCATGAAAATCACTTTAAACATGCTAATTTTAGCTCTAACACTGATGATCCACCTACAAATGTGAACTGACGTTCAAAAATAAAACATTTGAAAACGGACCATTTTCCACATTTCTGAAGCATGACGTAATGGGGGGGTGTTATCTCTTTTGTCGAAAATCAGCCGTTTTTGCTCGAACATTAAATGCCTCCAAATGGTATTTAATTAACTTCCCGAGCCCCTGGAAGCATGAAAATCACTTTAAACATGCTAATTTTAGCTCTAACACTGATGATCCACCTACAAATGTGAACTGACGTTCAAAAATAAAACATTTGAAAACGGACCATTTTCCACATTTCTGAAGCATGACGTAATGGGGGGGTGTTATCTCTTTTGTCGAAAATCAGCCGTTTTTGCTCGAACATTAAATGCCTCCAAATGGTATTTAATTAACTTCTGGAGCCCCTGGAAGCATGAAAATCACTGTAAACATGCTAATTTTAGCTCTAACACTGATGATCCACCTACAAATGTGAACTGACGTTCAAAAATAAAACATTTGAAAACGGACCATTTTCCACATTTCTGAAGCATGACGTAATGGGGGGGTGTTATCTCTTTTGTCGAAAATCAGCCGTTTTTGCTCGAACATTAAATGCCTCCAAATGGTATTTATTTCACTTCCCGAGCCCCTGGAAGCATGAAAATCACTTTAAACATGCTAATTTTAGCTCTAACACTGATGATCCACCTACAAATGTGAACTGACGTTCAAAAATAAAACATTTGAAAACGGACCATTTTCCACATTTCTGAAGCATGACGTAATGGGGGGGTGTTATCTCTTTTGTCGAAAATCAGCCGTTTTTGCTCGAACATTAAATGCCTCCAAATGGTATTTATTTCACTTCCCGAGCCCCTGGAAGCATGAAAATCACTTTAAACATGCTAATTTTAGCTCTAACACTGATGATCCACCTACAAATGTGAACTGACGTTCAAAAATAAAACATTTGAAAATGGACCATTTTCCACATTTCTGAAGCATGACGTAATGGGGGGGTGTTATCTCTTTTGTCGAAAATCAGCCGTTTTTGCTCTAACATTAAATGCCTCCAAATGGTATTTAATTAACTTCCCGGGGTGAAGAAACCCTTTTTGAGAACTCAGAGTGAGTAAATTGGCCATTTTCATGCACTTTTAACCATTCCATAAATCTTGTGTTTTGGGCCCCTGGAAGCATGAAAATCACTTTAAACATGCTAATTTTAGCTCTAACACTGATGATCCACCTACAAATGTGAACTGACGTTCAAAAATAAAACATTTGAAAACGGACCATTTTCCACATTTCTGAAGCATGACGTAATGGGGGGGTGTTATCTCTTTTGTCGAAAATCAGCCGTTTTTGCTCTAACATTAAATGCCTCCAAATGGTATTTAATTAACTTCCCGGGGTGAAGAAACCCTTTTTGAGAACTCAGAGTGAGTAAATTGGCCATTTTCATGCACTTTTAACCATTCCATAAATCTTGTGTTTTGGACCCCTGGAAGCATGAAAATCACTTTAAACATGCTAATTTTAGCTCTAACACTGATGATCCACCTACAAATGTGAACTGACGTTCAAAAATAAAACATTTGAAAACGGACCATTTTCCACATTTCTGAAGCATGACGTAATGGGGGGGTGTTATCTCTTTTGTCGAAAATCAGCCGTTTTTGCTCGAACATTAAATGCCTCCAAATGGTATTTAATTAACTTCCCGAGCCCCTGGAAGCATGAAAATCACTTTAAACATGCTAATTTTAGCTCTAACACTGATGATCCACCTACAAATGTGAACTGACGTTCAAAAATAAAACATTTGAAAACGGACCATTTTCCACATTTCTGAAGCATGACGTAATGGGGGGGTGTTATCTCTTTTGTCGAAAATCAGCCGTTTTTGCTCGAACATTAAATGCCTCCAAATGGTATTTATTTCACTTCCCGAGCCCCTGGAAGCATGAAAATCACTTTAAACATGCTAATTTTAGCTCTAACACTGATGATCCACCTACAAATGTGAACTGACGTTCAAAAATAAAACATTTGAAAATGGACCATTTTCCACATTTCTGAAGCATGACGTAATGGGGGGTGTTATCTCTTTTGTCGAAAATCAGCCGTTTTTGCTCTAACATTAAATGCCTCCAAATGGTATTTAATTAACTTCCCGGGGTGAAGAAACCCTTTTTGAGAACTCAGAGTGAGTAAATTGGCCATTTTCATGCACTTTTAACCATTCCATAAATCTTGTGTTTTGGGCCCCTGGAAGCATGAAAATCACTTTAAACATGCTAATTTTAGCTCTAACACTGATGATCCACCTACAAATGTGAACTGACGTTCAAAAATAAAACATTTGAAAACGCACCATTTTCCACATTTCTGAAGCATGACGTAATGGGGGGGTGTTATCTCTTTTGTCGAAAATCAGCCGTTTTTGCTCTAACATTAAATGCCTCCAAATGGTATTTAATTAACTTCCCGGGGTGAAGAAACCCTTTTTGAGAACTCAGAGTGAGTAAATTGGCCATTTTCATGCACTTTTAACCATTCCATAAATCTTGTGTTTTGGGGCCCCTGGAAGCATGAAAATCACTTTAAACATGCTAATTTTAGCTCTAACACTGATGATCCACCTACAAATGTGAACTGACGTTCAAAAATAAAACATTTGAAAACGGACCATTTTCCACATTTCTGAAGCATGACGTAATGGGGGGGTGTTATCTCTTTTGTCGAAAATCAGCCGTTTTTGCTCGAACATTAAATGCCTCCAAATGGTATTTAATTAACTTCCCGAGCCCCTGGAAGCATGAAAATCACTTTAAACATGCTAATTTTAGCTCTAACACTGATGATCCACCTACAAATGTGAACTGACGTTCAAAAATAAAACATTTGAAAACGGACCATTTTCCACATTTCTGAAGCATGACGTAATGGGGCGGTGTTATCTCTTTTGTCGAAAATCAGCCGTTTTTGCTCTAACATTAAATGCCTCCAAATGGTATTTAATTAACTTCCCGGGGTGAAGAAACCCTTTTTGAGAACTCAGAGTGAGTAAATTGGCCATTTTCATGCACTTTTAACCATTCCATAAATCTTGTGTTTTGGGCCCCTGGAAGCATGAAAATCACTTTAAACATGCTAATTTTAGCTCTAACACTGATGATCCACCTACAAATGTGAACTGACGTTCAAAAATAAAACATTTGAAAACGGACCATTTTCCACATTTCTGAAGCATGACGTAATGGGGGGGTGTTATCTCTTTTGTGGAAAATCAGCCGTTTTTGCTTGAACATTAAATGCCTCCAAATGGTATTTAATTAACTTCCCGAGCCCCTGGAAGCATGAAAATCACTTTAAACATGCTAATTTTAGCTCTAACACTGATGATCCACCTACAAATGTGAACTGACGTTCAAAAATAAAACATTTGAAAACGGACCATTTTCCACATTTCTGAAGCATGACGTAATGGGGGGGTGTTATCTCTTTTGTCGAAAATCAGCCGTTTTTGCTCGAACATTAAATGCCTCCAAATGGTATTTAATTAACTTCCCGGGGTGAAGAAACCCTTTTTGAGAACTCAGAGTGAGTAAATTGGCCATTTTCATGCACTTTTAACCATTCCATAAATCTTGTGTTTTGGGCCCCTGGAAGCATGAAAATCAATTTAAACATGCTAATTTTAGCTCTAACACTGATGATCCACCTACAAATGTGAACTGACGTTCAAAAATAAAACATTTGAAAACGGACCATTTTCCACATTTCTGAAGCATGACGTAATGGGGGGGTGTTATCTCTTTTGTGGAAAATCAGCCGTTTTTGCTCGAACATTAAATGCCTCCAAATGGTATTTAATTAACTTCCCGAGCCCCTGGAAGCATGAAAATCACTTTAAACATGCTAATTTTAGCTCTAACACTGATGATCCACCTACAAATGTGAACTGACGTTCAAAAATAAAACATTTGAAAACGGACCATTTTCCACATTTCTGAAGCATGACGTAATGGGGGGGTGTTATCTCTTTTGTCGAAAATCAGCCGTTTTTGCTCTAACATTAAATGCCTCCAAATGGTATTTAATTAACTTCCTGAGCCCCTGGAAGCATGGAAAATCACTTTAAACATGCTAATTTTAGCTCTAACACTGATGATCCACCTACAAATGTGAACTGACGTTCAAAAATAAAACATTTGAAAACGGACCATTTTCCACATTTCTGAAGCATGACGTAATGGGGGGGTGTTATCTCTTTTGTCGAAAATCAGCCGTTTTTTCTCGAACATTAAATGCCTCCAAATGGTATTTAATTAACTTCCCGAGCCCCTGGAAGCATGAAAATCACTTTAAACATGCTAATTTTAGCTCTAACACTGATGATCCACCTACAAATGTGAACTGACGTTCAAAAATAAAACATTTGAAAACGGACCATTTTCCACATTTCTGAAGCATGACGTAATGGGGGGGTGTTATCTCTTTTGTCGAAAATCAGCCGTTTTTGCTCGAACATTAAATGCCTCCAAATGGTATTTATTTCACTTCCCGAGCCCCTGGAAGCATGAAAATCACTTTAAACATGCTAATTTTAGCTCTAACACTGATGATCCACCTACAAATGTGAACTGACGTTCAAAAATAAAACATTTGAAAATGGACCATTTTCCACATTTCTGAAGCATGACGTAATGGGGGGGTGTTATCTCTTTTGTCGAAAATCAGCCGTTTTTGCTCTAACATTAAATGCCTCCAAATGGTAATTTAATTAACTTCCCGGGGTGAAGAAACCCTTTTTGAGAACTCAGAGTGAGTAAATTGGCCATTTTCATGCACTTTTAACCATTCCATAAATCTTGTGTTTTGGGCCCCTGGAAGCATGAAAATCACTTTAAACATGCTAATTTTAGCTCTAACACTGATGATCCACCTACAAATGTGAACTGACGTTCAAAAATAAAACATTTGAAAACGGACCATTTTCCACATTTCTGAAGCATGACGTAATGGGGGGGTGTTATCTCTTTTGTCGAAAATCAGCCGTTTTTGCTCGAACATTAAATGCCTCCAAATGGTATTTAATTAACTTCCCGAGCCCCTGGAAGCATGAAAATCACTTTAAACATGCTAATTTTAGCTCTAACACTGATGATCCACCTACAAATGTGAACTGACGTTCAAAAATAAAACATTTGAAAACGGACCATTTTCCACATTTCTGAAGCATGACGTAATGGGGGGGTGTTATCTCTTTTGTCGAAAATCAGCCGTTTTTGCTCGAACATTAAATGCCTCCAAATGGTATTTAATTAACTTCCGGAGCCCCTGGAAGCATGAAAATCACTTTAAACATGCTAATTTTAGCTCTAACACTGATGATCCACCTACAAATGTGAACTGACGTTCAAAAATAAAACATTTGAAAACGGACCATTTTCCACATTTCTGAAGCATGACGTAATGGGGGGGGGTGTTATCTCTTTTGTCGAAAATCAGCCGTTTTTTCTCGAACATTAAATGCCTCCAAATGGTATTTAATTAACTTCCCGAGCCCCTGGAAGCATGAAAATCACTTTAAACATGCTAATTTTAGCTCTAACACTGATGATCCACCTACAAATGTGAACTGACGTTCAAAAATAAAACATTTGAAAACTGACCATTTTCCACATTTCTGAAGCATGACGTAATGGGGGGGTGTTATCTCTTTTGTCGAAAATCAGCCGTTTTTGCTCTAACATTAAATGCCTCCAAATGGTATTTAATTAACTTCCCGGGGTGAAGAAACCCTTTTTGAGAACTCAGAGTGAGTAAATTGGCCATTTTCATGCACTTTTAACCATTCCATAAATCTTGTGTTTTGGGCCCCTGGAAGCATGAAAATCACTTTAAACATGCTAATTTTAGCTCTAACACTGATGATCCACCTACAAATGTGAACTGACGTTCAAAAATAAAACATTTGAAAACGGACCATTTTCCACATTTCTGAAGCATGACGTAATGGGGGGGTGTTATCTCTTTTGTCGAAAATCAGCCGTTTTTGCTCTAACATTAAATGCCTCCAAATTGTATTTAATTAACTTCCCGGGGTGAAGAACCCCTTTTTGAGAACTCAGAGTGAGTAAATTGGCCATTTTCATGCACTTTTAACCATTCCATAAATCTTGTGTTTTGGGCCCCTGGAAGCATGAAAATCACTT